>NC_041341.1:25638539-25663539 GCF_004354835.1 Perca flavescens | reverse complement strand
ACCCATTTAAATAAACTTAATGCAATGCAGAACAGCGATTGGCTTGCCCAGCTTGTTAATAACCAGTGTATGTTCATTTTAGCTACCCAGTTTGTAGATGTTAGTTAGATCGCACCAACATTTGGCCTAATCATAACTGGCCTGGCAAAGGCCAAATTTTTTTAGCGTTAAAAACTTAATTTCCTGCATTCTGCTGAATTTTTATGCACCTATTTGTACCTTTTTCTGAATCACTTTATGCTGAAAATATCTTTATGTAAAGGGAAACATAGGGGACAATTCAAAAAATAAAAACAATGGAATATTATGCAGTAAGGCTCCCTTTTTGTATTTACTATTTATTCTCCTGTAGATCGACTTTTCTAATTATATCTGAGTCAGCACACATGTAGCCTAGGCATAATTTACTCTTCCCTCCTCTGTTGTGTCTTTTGTTGGGGAAGAAACCTCCTTAAATGTGCTCATGACAATTATTCACTTCAATGATACATTTATTCATTTTAATGAATTAATAAACCCCTGGACTGTAATATTTCAGATTTCTGCTCATGTTCAAAACTTTGTGCACATTCAAAATATATCTGTGTTCTCTGTTATTTGAGTTATGATAGTTTGAGAAAAATAAAGTGATAATAGGCTATTATAAGAATACTTATACTATATTTCAGAAAATAAGCTACCTGCACCATAGTCTGCTGTACATTCCGTGATTGCTCTGCTGATATGGTAGATATCAGACCTTCTGACAGACTCAGAGCCTCGTTTGAGACTCTGGTCTGTCTCTGAATGACACAAAGTTTAGCTAGGGAAGTGGCTGTACGCTGCTCATCTCTATTTTTACAGAGAGAGTGGACACTAAAGCGACGCACAGGTCTGCTTCAGTACAGTATGTGCAAAGCCAATGCACAATGAAATAAGGCAACTTATGATTTCGGAGGTTTACATAGGCTATTGTCCGTTTCATATTTGTCAGTCAACTTTTCAAAATACATTTGGGGCTACACTCAAAACATTAGGGCTGAAGCCCCAGCAAAATCGGCTGACGCCGCGTCTGGCTCTGTGTCATTTTTGTGTGGGCAGTGTGTTTAGATGAGCGGTGTTTGGCTTCCCTCCGTGGTGCCAGTGCACAGAGGAGCAGAGTCACAGAAGTCTGCCAAGATCTCGGTAGAGTTCCACTGCTCGGCTCCGCGGGGAGCTCTGTGCAATGGCATCGCAGAGAGAAGCCAAACATTGTTCATCTTAACACACTACCCACACAAAGATAACACAGAGCTGGTTTGAAATCAGCAAAATATTCCTTTGAGAAAAAGATCTGAAATAACCACTGGCCACGTGTCATAAAAAGCAGAGACTGCACTAAATATTAACAAATACTTAGAAATACAAACCAGGATCATTAGCACATGGATTGTGCACTGTACAATTATAGCTAACATACAACCAGCTATGTAATTAATAACCTCCATCAAATAGCACATGAATGACACTGACCGTTGACTCGTTCACCAAACTCGTTTGTGTCAAGGTGATAGTGGTAAAATACATCACCAGGCTGCTTATCACTGGCTGATGGCCAGACATCTGCCTTTCCCTTGAGCATTTTAAACAGATGCAGCTGGGTATATTAGTGATGAAATGGGTCTTGTGTACAGCTCAGGGACCTGCCAAGACTATGTGCTAAACTGGGCATCCTAATGAAATAAAGAAAGGCTATGTGTTACATTGAGTTACCTGTGAGGGCTAGAGCTGTCCCCTGTGACATAGAATAATGCATTTAATGTGTTTTGGCTGTTTGAGAAAATGTCTTGCTCCCAGACTCCCACAGCAGCACAAGGATAGAGGGATGGAGAGAAAGAAGGGATGAAAGAACAAAAAAGAAAGAAAAAACAAACATGCTTGGAAACAGAAAACAGGAGAGAGAGAAGGAGGAGGACAAAGAAACCGATTTAAAAGGGAAGAGAGAATAGTCGAGGGAGGACAGGAAAGGGAGGAGGGAGAAAACAGAAAACACAGTGTTTGCAAATCACAAATTAAAAGCATAAGCGTTCCCATACAGACCGCTGTCCCAGAGGAAATATGGGCCTTTCAGCATCAAAACCTTATTTGTAGCAAGTAGGTAGGTAGAGACAACCTCTCCTCCTGTCATCATTCACAACAGCAGTTAAGGATGCAAAACTAGAGGAACATTAACTGTAGTGTCATTCTGTGGCGCCTGGATAGCTCGCCTGGATAGCTCACCTGGTTGAGCGTGTGCCCCATGTTAGATTCTGACCTGCGGCCCTTTGCTGCATATAATTCCCCGTCTTTTCCCCCTTTCCTGTCTTAAGCTGTCCTGTCAATAAATGCCTAAAAATGCAGAATAAATTATCTTAAAAAACAAACAAAAAAACTGTAGTGTTATTTTGATTCTAAGCCTGACTTTCTCTACCATCTGCATCAATGGTATACAACAACAATAAATATTGTGTAATTAAGAAATTTTAAAAAGCACTGCTCCACAATCCTATAAATAATTGGTATTTTAAAAATTATTCCAAAATATGGAACCAAAATATACAGTGAAAGACATGCTGACCGCATTATGGTTTTGTCATGAATTTTAGAGAACAGAGAACTCCCGTTATGGAAAAAGGGTTTAAGGACAAAGTCTGGAAAATTCCACATGAGTCAGACTCCTAATGGTTATTTAAATGTATCAAGTCGCTCTAAGTAGATGTGAGTGCACCTGTCCTCCAAATTTGATTGCAATTTAATCACATACTAAAGAGTTATTGTGTACCAACAGTAGATGATTGTAGCAAACAATTACAGGAAAAAGGCATGCCATTTAAAAAGAATAATGAAAAACCTTTTTCAGGCTCATTCAAAAAATTGTAAGCAACTTTGGTAAGGATTGGATGAAATTTGCAGTAGTCTTGGGAAATCTGTGGAAATTATAAGGTGCCCTGTTGAGTTTTCTTGTAAAAAAAACAAAAGTTGAAGTTTGTATTCAGTATTTCTCACCAAAATGCATTGTCTTATGGTGTTTGAGTTCTAACTAACAGGTTGAATGCATCTGCAGTAAAATTGACACAACACACGTACCTTTAAACATCAAGTAAAAGTCAAACACTTACCACCCTGATCAGTGCTGACGGTGATGATGGCTACCTGGCGAGGAAAGGAGCTTATGTCTGACACACCATTCAGGGACTCAATCTCAAAGGTGTAGTTGGCGTGGGCTGAGAAGTCCATGATAGTGACTGTGGCGTCAGTCAGACCTAATGGTCGTGGTAGGAAACGAAGTTCCTCCTCACAGAACTGGCACTGGTCGGGCTCTGGGCCACAGCGTTTGCACTGGACATTGTAGGTGAGATCCCGGCGGCCCCCGGTGTCGCTGGGATGTGACCACTCCAGCATCAGACAGGTGTCGTTCAGATTAAACATCAAGTTGCGGGGAGGAGATGGAGGGCCTGTCAGTAGTAGAAGAAAATATAATTAATGGATAATTAAATCAATCAGTTAAAGGGTGCTTTTGATATTTTAGCTGATGTTTAGAAAATAAGTTACTCAATTAGCTGTACTAATGCACAACCCACCATTTCCGACCACCAGCTGCCTTTACTTAAAAAAGCAAATATATAGTTCACTGTTGAACTGGATTTTGAGACACTTCATTTGATCAAAGCTGTCCCTTCTACCCTTTTTCCACCAACACTAGCCCATACATGCAGGGTTTTTAAAAGTGGGAAGACCCACTCAAAATAGGCGATAGACTCCGTTCCCATTGCTAGTAGACCGGTGTGCTTTTCTGCTTTGTTTTCTGGTGTTACCCGTTAAACTTCACGAACACGCCAGAAAACAGGTTATGGTGCGTTCTTTTTGTCTTGTAATCGAGACTAGTAGCTTGAGTGTGACGTCACATTCATGTCGAAAAAACGAATAACCGTGGGTTGTTGCGTTCTTTTTGTTACACAATACTACAAGTCGGAGAAAAGATGGATTTTTGTAACATTTTTAGTAACATTTAGGATTCTATTCACCCAGTTATTGACATATTACACAAATATATTTCACAGTTTGATACATGAAAATTACGTTTTGATTAACGTTAGGCTACTGCTCTGCTTTCTGCTCAAGACTTGGCTTAAAGCCGTTGTTGTCATATAGCAACCGAGCGTCTCTAGCCAATTTCAGCTGCACAAGCTACAAAATAACTAATCAGGCGGTATTTAACTCATAATAAGACTGTAGCAACATGCCTATAGGTAGCAGTATACAGTGCTATGTGTACGACTTCTTCATTTGGTTACAACAACGACAAAAGTGCTTAAAATTGTAGAAAACCACAATGTTTCCTATGTGTGATGCACGACGTAGCCATCTTTGAAAGTGATCTCGGGGTCCTCTGAGTTCAGACGACTTGACGAGTCGTATCTACGACCTCGGTGGCGTTCTTTTTGCAACTTCCGGTTCGTAACTCCGGAAAACAACTCGTAAATCGACTTCGGTGGACAAAAAGAACGCACCATTAGTAAACACCAATAAGCAGCATGGAGGTCAGTGAAAATGTTGCGGTGGTTACTTCTTTTTTAATCTTTTACTTATTCAGTCTCTCTTTCGAACTCACTGCCTCTTAATTTGGAACGATGTTCGAGCGCTGCTTGCACGGAGACAGGCAAAAAAAAAAATCATAAAATCACGCCGGAAAAGGGGCTTAAATTAGCGCGTCCATCCTGGTGTCATGTTTCCCTGCCGATCAAGCTAGGGCGGCTAAATACCTGTGACTACTGCAGAGTAATTTGTCCAAGGACTGAATGCCGATCGTTACCTTTCCCACTAAAGGAGAAAGCCAGATGTTAATGTTTTTTTTGTCCAGTGGAAAAGGGGCATCAGAGTATCCAAGCCGCCAATATTACTACGCAAGAGAGAATACAACATACACTAAGAAAAGCACAGGACCCAAAATTGACCCCTGAGGTACACCCCATCTAAGACTCAATTCTAAATACTTTGCATAAATGGTAGCATAAGGTAGTCTGTTAATCTATATCTAAAGAATCATCCCAAAATAAACAGCTGTCGTCCCCAAAGGTACATTGCAGTATTAAATTGTTAAATATCACATGTTACTGCCGTACCACAAAACTCTTCAAATAAATTTCTCTCCTGTGCAGTAAACATTCTACGTTATTTTACCTCCCTCACATTTTACTTTGTTAAGGTGTTTTCGTGCTCTCTGGATGTATGTTTTTGTGTGTCAGGGTAAGTATTGTGCTATAGCAGGCAGCCAGCCAGCTGTCAACAGGGTGGAGTTAAAAGGCCTGAGGGATTTGAACACTCCCGTCCTGCCAGGTTCACTGTCTGCCCAGACAATGGGATGTTTCCCTCTCCTTTACCATCCTTCCATTCTTCTCCCTCCCTACCTTTGCTAAAAATCTCAGCAGACAGCAAAGCTCCTCCTATCCTTCCTCCACTTATGCCAGCGAATGTCCATTCTCTCTCTCTTTATCTCTTTCTGCGTCTATTGGCCATTATCTCACCTCCTCTATTCTCTCCACCGAGGAGAATTCACCCATCTCCCCTCCTGCAGAGCAACCCCACTGCCATCAATCAACTCCTATTCTCCTCTAGGGGGAGATTGGTATCAGCACCCTCCTTCCTTTCTCTTTTCACTGTCTACTCCATCCAGCCTTTACACTTTCTCTCCACCTTTATCTCTCCTCCGGTGACATCCTCTCTTTCTTGCTCTACCTTTGTCTTCCTCTCGGGTTCTCAGTCTTTAATCTTCATTTTTCTTTTTTTATACTTAGACATCAAGCAAATAGTTTAGGCTCTGGCCTACAAGCTCCTGATTAAAATGCATTATGTGAGCAAACACAGAACTCACAGCTTGTTAGAATAGATGTGGTAGTTTGCCCCTCTTAGTTTTCTGGGTTGTTACACCCCCACAAGCCTTTATACACAGTGTTTCTACACTTATTCTTAGGATGAGCTTTTGCCTGGTAGATTTACTTCAACAACTAACAGTGTAGTATTAGTAAGTATGGTGTCCATTTTTATATATTTTACTTAAACTTAATCTCCAAAAATCCAATGCTCACACCAAGATAAATTAACCACCCATATTCAGAGCAGAGTTGTGGCTTTGTGCTGGTTGTATAGGTTATATTTTATGTAAATATTTTTTCATTTAGAAGCTTTCAGCCTGGTCATTGGTCTAAAGTCTTCATAGTTCAGAGGTAAAGTGTTTTTATGGAGGCACATCTTTACCTGTTTCATCAGTATATAACTGTTGGATATCAACTATATAATAGCTATCCAACAGTAAGAGACTGTTGTTGTTGCTGTTACTCTGGAAAGCCTGCAGATATACATGGATGGATTTTTATGAGCAGAAGGAATATGCTGCATAATCTGAGACTAAATTTAGAGATGAAAAAATTGTTTTAAGGCTTCAAGCCTTTCTGAAGATTTCCTCTGCAAACTGTATTAAAAGGAACTGTAAACTCACAGCTTCACCACAATGGCTTGGCTTTGTGTTGCTGTAAAAGACAAATACACTTTTCCACCCTGTAGAGCTCTTAGACGTGGCCCCCGTCTATCTCAGTGACAGCTAAATGGCTTTTTAATTAAAGGAGAATTAGTCCGGTTAAACTGTAATTTAATGCAAATATGAAGTCGTAATGACAGTCGGTGAATCATCAATGAAGGCGAGGCAGCTGAAAAAAAGCCATGTAATTCATCCAGAGACTCTCTAATGCACAGTTTCACAGCAGATAAGTCCTGCAGACGAGACTGGATTTACGGCCACAGCTAATTCTGAGAGACCACTGGAGTAATCCACCAGCTCGAGAGACAGCAATAACTTGCCCAGACTGTCAGGCATACACAATTATAGAGATCTTTACCGTGAATTTACAATTACAGATGGAGCAGTGATGGCAATGAGGCTCAAAGCTCTCCCATGACTCTGATCACATCAAAAAGGATGACTAAAAGCCCTGAACATCCATGTGGTTATGTGTCTAACAAACGAGTAATAAGTAATTATCAAGCCCAGTGTGCTGATTTACTCACGTGTACAAGCCATTGTTGGAGGATCGCTCTCAGCCCTGAAGAAGCCCATCTCACAGCGGCAGAAAGCAGCTCCTTCTCCATAGCTGAAACTATGTGGAGGGCACTTTGAACACCTGATGTTTCCAGCATATGCCTTGTAGAAGCCTGGGTGACATGCTGGGGGTGACAGGAAGACAATATGACAGGATATGAGAGCAAAGCCGGGTTATGTTATGGGCGCATACAAGAATATCACATTTAAACATCTCATATCCTTATGTTTCCCAATGCATGAGGACAACAAGTGTTGTTTGGTGACAAGAAACCAGCAATGACGTAATGTTTCTAAAATATTACATCATATTGAACTCATACCTATAACATCAATAAACAAGAGGCATTGGAGTGGCCTGGTGTCTGTCAATAATCATCATTTGCATTATCAGTTATGCTAACTGTGTCTGGTATTCATCACACATTCCCATTTCAGAGCATTAAAGACTTAACAGATTCATTAAAATCAGGTTTTATTTTCAAATATGGAAATTGATGCAGCAAGGTTCACTAAAATATAATGAGAAATCTGCTCTGCTTTTTGTAACTTATACTCAAAATATTTTTATTTTTAAATGACAATTACCTGTTTTTTTTGTTTAGAATTAATTATTTTTTCTCAACTGGAATCAAAAGCACTTGCATTGCAGAATCCCACACATATTTCTCTTCTCCATTACTGGATAAGAACAAAGGTTAACCCTGATGAAACTAATGGACACAGCTTTAATGCCTTATTTGAATATACTGCTGGTGTTTTACTCTCAATAAATAATTCAAGCTGAATGATTAGATGTGATGATATTAAGGCTTTTTAACAGAATAAAGTATTAAACCTCGATGAGGATGTGATGATATTAAGGCTTTTTAACAGAATAAAGTATTACACCTCGATGAGGATGTTTTTACACCTAGTTGGTTTGCTCTAACCTTTTAGTGTTCTACCTTTTACCTTTATCAGAAAACAATCATGGGGTCAGAACTATGAAAGAAAACACAATGCTAACAGAATGTTATTTACCTAAACCATGCAATGCAAATATGTAATATATATCAAAAACATTGTACATATCCATTCATCATAAATGTAAATGATAAAATGAATGATAGCTTAGCTGGCTTACGGCGTCACTCGAACAGAACTTAGCCATTGTTAATGGTATTTGTAAGAACTATGTGCTTTTCCTGCTATGACAAATCCAAAATGTCCGCTGTGATTGTGAAAAAGGCATATTACTAAAAAAACAAAGGTGATGAAGTAAAGTATGATTTAAAAAACTTTATCTGATCTGAGCTGTGACACTGAATGAAGCGGTCTGCATATGGCCACACAGCCCTGAGTAGAGGTCCAAGTACTACGGGTGTCTCAAAAATCTGCATACAATAATATAAAAGACATACACAAGGGACCTTAAAACTTAAATTTTTCTAGGTTTATTGGGCAAAATTTCCATAAAAACATTTCAGCATGTTTTTATTCAAGTGGTCGGAGAGAGCTAGACTTCTGCATCTCTGCTGTTTTCAGGCTTTAGGAAATCTAGCCTGTGATGGAAAACTTTGGCCAATCACAGGTCATTTCAGAGAGAGAGAGAGAGAGAGAGAGAGAGAGAGAGAGAGAGAGAGAGAGAGAGAGAGAGAGAATTCCTATTCTATTGGCTGTTCTACACATGCAGACACAGAGGGGCGATGGAGAGCTGATGGAAGAGGTCTCACTGCAGCTTTAATTTATAGCATGTAATTGCATTGTGTGCCTCACTCTGCACCAGGCTATTTACATGAGTAGTGGAGATAGCACTTTATGCTAATATAAAGTGTGATAAACTCACAGTACAATCTCACACAGCACTATTTAACCAGAAGTGATTGTGTCTGACAGACATAAATGAAAAAAAATAATTATTTATATATATATATATATATATATATATATATATATATATATATATATATATATATATATATATATATATATATATATATAGCCTTATTTAAAAAAAAGATTTCCTGAAAAGAAAACATACTGGCGTGGCATTAGCAAGTAACCATGTTTAAATTAAAACTTAATTTACACTGTTGTTTTTCTGAGTTTTTAGAGAGAGGAGGTATGAAAGTGTGTAATAATGAGGCTCTCTCTTGAGAATCTCTTGGCAAAACATCTGTACAAACATATTACTATCAAACCCAGGTTTTGTATTAAAATTCACAGTATAAATAAAGAAAAGACCACATGCATTGTGAGTTTTGTACCACCGTAGCATTAAAAAATACGTCTCCCTATAGGCTACAGGAGTTGGAAAAGGGAGCACTGAAACATTTTTCTAAACACTTAACAAGTAAATTGAAGTACGTGACTGCTGCAGTATGGGTTTAACTGATGCATTTTTTTTATAAGACCTTCCCTTATTAAAAAGCTACGAAAATCAACTAAAAGCTTACAAAAGTCATTAGGGGCAGACTACAACAGCTTGTAATAGCATTTTCTCAACCTCCAAAGCACTTCCAAGTCACACAGATGTGTAAAAGTCTCCTGCCTGGTGAGATTTCCATTGCTGCTGGTTGTCACCAAGCACATCGATTTAACAAGGTAACACAAGCTGAGCCATTTGAAGGGATTCACCTTGAAGCACCGAGTGCCTTTGTGTGTCTCCATTGCTGCCTGTGATAAATGGAGCTGTAGGGAGGACAAGGAATCGCTTGAAACCACGACTGATCAAATGGGCACAATTAGGACAGAGGCAAACACACACACACACACACACACACACACACACACACACACACACACACACACACTTTGATATTCTCTTTTTCAACAGCAAATCTTAGTGTCCTGTGAGAGTAAGATATATTGAAATTTAAATAAAACAAAAAAATATTGAAATTGATATTTGATATCGAAATCTTGGCATACACAAATACATGCAGCACAAACACCCACATACCGTACATCAGTATGATAAGTGGCATCTACTATGGCGTACCAAGGCTGCCTCTGTCATTAACCTATGATACTTGTGTGTCCTTGAGTCAAAAATCATCAGTCAACTCCACCACCCCACTAGACCCTGTTTTAGACTGTCAACCTAATGATGCTTCTGCCCGACCTTCGCTGAACTGAGGGGATGTTCCTTTTCGAACCTCGCAGCGTGCCTCTGCAATCTGTCTGGCCAGGCTCTGTCAAGGCCACAGTGGTGCTCAGGATGGGCACGCGCGCATGCACGCGGCAACAGTAGTAACAAAAAAAAAAACACTGAACTACAGCTTGTCAAATGTGAATGATGCCTGAAGATTTTGACTTTTGAGCAGTTATATAAACTGTATGAGTAATATTGCAATTATTACAATAAACATCCATCCAGATGGATGAAAACAACTTGGTATTGGACAGATTTTGCACATTGAGCAGCGGATGGTCAGGTGACTAGTCATACTGTTAGTGAACACTGGGGGCACAAGAGTGCACAGTGAGGATACAAGTGAAAGGTATGTGCAGAGAAGAAGAAGAAGAAGAAAGTTGGAAGTAGCGTGATACATGTCTCTCGGCTCGTACTTAAAATACTTTTACAAAACACCACATTTTGGTGACGAGGATGGCTATTAACGTACCTCTACCTACACCATTCATGCCTTGCCCAGTGGAACCTGCTATTCCCTTCCCTACATGGCCGAAAATGTTCGAGAACTATATGTTAGTAATCGATGGTAACGGGGAGAAATGGCCTGAAGCAAGAAAGCGTGCTGTTTTTCTCCATACACTTGGCACCGAGTGACAAAGACTGTTTTACGCACTACCGGATATAGGTACTACATATGCTACTGCAGTGGATGGACTTAGAAATCACTTTGTTCCTAAAGAAAATGTGATTGCGGAACGTCACAAATTTCGCCAGAAACTGCTGATTGAGGCTGGGATACGGAATGCTGGCGTTCTCTCCGACAGCACTACGACTGCCGCTACCATGACGGCAACTACTGCTGCTTTGGTGAGGGCCATACATAAACAGCAAAGGAAGGCCCACCAAAAATAACATCAACGGTGCCTACAACTAGCTGCCGCTCCTGCTACAAAAAGGAAGTGCGTGAAATAGTGATAAATGAACTGACTGTGCTTTTAATGACTGATAATGTGCAAGATAAAAGTATCTGTACTGTGCAAGTGAATGCAAATCACTGTCATGACGTTGAGCTAATAGACACCGGTTCATCAGTTTCTATCATTCCAGAGAGCACTTACCAGACTCGCTTTCCTACATTCATCCAACTTTCTGAGCCTGCAGTGAACCTGTTCACATATTCAAAAGAGAAAATACCCGTTAAAGGGTGTACGCGTGCCACAGTTACTCATGATGGGCATTCTACTACAGGCTCATTCGTAGTGGTAAAGTCCGGCACTTCTCTATTAGGGCTAGATCTAGTTGTGGCATTGCACATGCGTATTAAGGGCACAAAAGTTGTTACAGCTGACAGCTCTGATGATCCTACTGCACCGAGGGCACCTACTGTACCAAGCACAATGCCACAGAATGCACCCGAGATCCAGGTACAAGAGATTGGCTGTGCAAAGGGATTTGTGCACAAAATTCAACTCAAACCAGAGGCTATGCCAATACAACCAAAACTCAGGAGACTTCCCTTCTTGGTGAGGCAGGCCGTGAGTGATGAGCTCAAAGACCTACAGGAAAAGGGCGTTATAGAACGCATCTCAATGGGTCTCACCGATAGTTGTGACGCAGAGAAAAGATGGAGGAAAACTATGCATGTGTGTTGACCTCAGGGAACCTAACAAAGCCATTGTCAGTGACTGTCACCCCCACACATGGACGAGCTATTCTCTGAGCTGAGAGGAGACTACCATCAACCTGGCCTCTGCTTACCATCAAATGTTACTGCATCCAGACAGCCGTGATATAACTGCATTTATCGCACATGGACTTTTCTGTTTCTGCCGAGTCCCATTTGGCCTTGCTTCAGCTCCATCAGCTTTCCAGAAGATGCAGGCAATACCTGCCAGTATGACCTTCATCATACTGGCAGGTATACCAGGAGTACAGGCATACCTGGATGACGTGATTTGCTACGGAACCACTCAACAGCAGCATGATGCCAACCTACGGAGGGTGCTGTGTGCCTTGAACGAGGCAGGACTTAAGCTGAACATGCAGAAGTGCAAGTTTAACCAGACTTCTTTGTGGTTCCTAGGCCACACCATATCCAAAGAGGGGCTTCACCCAGATCAAGATCAGATCACAGCTGTGGCCAATGCACCTGCCCCACACGACACATCCTCCCTGCGATCCTTCTTGGGTCTTGTGTCATGGTATAGTAAATGTATTCCTGACTTTTCTACTGTTGTTGAACCTCTAACAGAACGGGGGTCTACAGAACGGCAGTTCAACTGGACTGCTGAGGCTGAGCATAGTTTTACTGACTTTAAGAGACCGATTGGTGAGAGCCCTGCCCTAGCACTACACAAGCCTGAACTGCCTACATATTTAACTACGGATGCCTCTGATTACGGACTAGGGGGTGTACTGGGCCAACTTCATTCAGACAACACGAAGAGAGTCGTAGTGTTTGCATCCAGAACACTTTCTCCTGCTGAAAGGAAATATTCCACTGTGGAACGTGAAGCGCTGGCTTGCACTTGGGCAGTAGAAAGATGGAGAACCTATCTATGCGGACATCACTTTGTGTTATGCACAGATTATCAAACACTTACTACCCTGCTCACAACCAAGGGTACTGGCCGTGCTGGGTCTGCAATTGTGAGGTGGTCTGCACGATTACTTTGCATAGGATTTTGCTTACCGCCCTGGGACACTGAATGTGACTGCTGACTGCCTGTCCAGACTTCCACTGCCTAACACAGGAAAAGCTGAAGTGGAACCGGACATAGTGGCTACTATCTTCATACTTCAATGTACAAGACGAAATGGCTGTAGACAAAACACTTGTCATGAGAGGTACTGACCGCTTGTTGTGCCTACATCACTGCGATCCAAAGTGGTAGACTTGGCACATGAAGGGCACCAGGGAGTGGTGCGCACTAAACAGAAACTGCGAGAACAGTATTGGTGACCACAAATGGACAAAGATGTACAGAGTATGATAGCCTCATGTGTGTCATGCCAATACAATGACAGAACAGTAAAGACTGCACCTGCACCACTTACACCTGTCGAACTGCCAGATGTACCATGGGAAAAGGTGGCCATTGACATCACCGGTCCTTTCGAACGTGCTACATGGGACTGTCGTTATGCTATTACTCTCACAGACTATTATAGTAAATGGCCAGAAGTAGCATTTGCCTCTACAGTCACAACAGAGGTGATAACCCGTTTCTTAGCTGCAGTGTTCAGTTGTGAAGGAAATCCGACCTGCCTGGTCTCTGACAATGGATGTCAGTTTACTTCCCATGAGTTTGCAAAGTTTCTGAGAGAGAGTGAGATAAAGCATTTGCGCCAAGAGCCAATGGAACGATTGAGAGATTTAATAGGGTATTAAAAGAGTGTCTCCAGACTGCAGAAAGAACACACAAGCCTTGGAAACAAGCAGTAACAGAGTTCTTACAGATTTACCATGCTACACTGCACGCTACTACAGGAGGTCCTCCATTTGAGTTGCTGAGAAAGAGGAAGATGCGCACAAAACTAAACATTCTTCCTGTTTGTTCACACAAAATTACATCACACAATCAAGTCAAAGAAACGGAGACAAAATCAACAAAACAGTAAGGAGTATACAGACCGAAAGCGAGGAGCAAAAGTGCCCACCTTCCAAGTGAACGATACTGTGCGAGTCCGGAGACCGGCACATGTCTACAAGGGGTCATCCAAATACACAGAACCTCTGACAGTAAAAGTACTTGCACAACGATTTATTCTCTTAATCTTATTTGCATATTACCATTTTGGTAATATGCAAATAAGAAAAAAAAAGTTGGTTAATTCGTTAGTTTGCACGTTGGTCTGTGAGGGCACAGTGTCTAGCGACCTGTGATTTAAAAAAGGGGTGGTTCAGTTATTTTGATGCTGAACTTTGTATCCATTCTGTCCACTACCACAAACAAGGCCTGGCTTTTAAAAAAAGTTCCTATCCTAACCAGCATAATGGATGTGAAGAGGTCCAGCCAAATAATTAAGATATGAACGCGTCTTACAGAGCCTGGCGGAGAAGTAAACAATGTTGTGGAGAGAAATTTTCATTTTCACTTTTACCGGAGGCTGTATTACCAAGGGTCAGCGGCGCTGCGCCCGGCTTGGAAGCCGATGAAGGATCGGCGGTGACTAATTCCTTTAAGAAAAGGGGAAATGTTGTGTCCTGTTAATACAGGTAATAAGCCGGACAGAGTTGTCCCTCATCTGGCGATAGAAACCCTGTTTTCCCCGTTCTGTTGGCTCAGTGCTCCACAGCCTAAGTCCACATGTACAAATTAGTTTAGCACCAAATGTATTGCCAAAAGTATTACAAAAGTGCAAAAAAATACAAGTTCAGATTTTTTCTTCTGCAAGTTCTCACATCGTATTCTACAAGCTCTCACATTTTGCACCATATTTACCTTCATAGTATGACAGCCAAAACAAAATAGCACAGTGGAAGGAGGCTGCAGGGCACGGCTGAATGTATGTGTCAGTTGTGTGTGTTACTGAAATTTATCCATTTTGTAACAATTGTATCAGGGTCATAGAAATTTCACAGCACATGAATGAATACAAGTTAAGGAATTTTCTCTGAAGCCTGTATCTTAACTGAATGTGCTTACATGGAACATGCATAAGGCAATGAATAAAGTTATTATGAACCTTTATAATGCACTTAGATGTTTTATAAGAACAGCTGTATAAATAAGCATGGATTATAAGATCTATAATATTGTGTTTTATTAGACTTTATTTGTATATTTTAAGGATTACACGTACAATTATAAACCATTGTTATATTTACTCAACTCATTTAGAAAATTACAGTGTTTTGACCATAATGGTGCCTCGTTTAACAATAATGAAGAGAGCTCTTGTCTGCATGAGCTGTACTACAATATGGCTGTATTGATTGACTGATATGTTATTGTGAGAACGTATTGTACTGTCTGTCCCATTAGCTGTTTGTTGATCCTGACACCATAACCCATGACAGATATAAAGAGTTGGAACACAGAGCAAACAGAAGCACAGCTGTTGAGTGAGTGAAACTCCGCAGACATCACATAAAATGATGTACTGTCAATGACATAACATTTATCAAGCATGAGGGTCACTGAATTACAAAGCGTTTTATTGGACGGCATACCTTTATTTATAAGATAGTCAAGTGGCCTATATCTATCTTTTATAATAATGCAGCATAATATATTATGAAGGCATTTATCAATTTTGAAAATGTATTAATGCCTTATCCAGGTAATCCATTATAGATATGCACTTTATAGAAAGTTCTATCAAAGACAGAACTGAAAACAAAAATCCTGAAATGTAGGTTATGTGAATTCCTTTCATATGACACTTGACAGTAGCAATGTGCGAAGATGTGTAGATGTATACTGTTCACACCTCTGAAGCAAGTAGACTAAGAGCTGAGCAGGGGATTAGAAAAGAGTATGCTGACCCACTGGCCTTTGGGGCTCTGATCTAACACTCGGCCCTCAGCCCAAGGTTAATGAGACCTGGAAGTCATCCAGAACATCTACATCTCAGAGCCCCAAGCCAGGCCCTGAGACCCAGAGGCAGCAGATTGGTTGATGAGGCCTGCCACTTCACACTCACTGGACCTGAACAACACCAGAGCAACTGGCAAGCAGATCATGTACAGGGAGTAGACCTGTCTGTCTGTCTGTCTCTCTACTGTCTACATTGTACTGTAGGAGCTTCTGCTAAAACATCTACTCTAAGCTAAGCTAAGCAGTGACCCTTATGTTTAAAGTAGATGGACAGTTTTGGTGGTTCCACCCATGTTTTTTGTTTGTTTTTCAGACATTTGAACATAAATCATTTGTGAGAGGTTTTGCAACAGTATGGAAAAACTACATCCGTCACCCTGCCTAAAAGCATATGCTGACCACAACTGGCTCACCTTGTATGGAAAATTGTTAGCTCAGTATCCCTAGAAATTATGTTTACAGTGGACAATGTGCATGCCATGATTTGTGTCCAATGCCAATGTCAATCAACCAATGTGGCGGTTTGGGTAGTGCATGGGCATTTGAACTGTAACCACAATCAAAAGTGTTTTAGCTGCCTAACCCTAACCATACTATTCATATAATTTCTTTGCTATAAGCACAATCCTTCCCTATCCTTATACAGTACTGTAGTTCCAATGGACAGATATTGTAGAAAACTAAAAATGTTGCCAATGGATGTCCTGTTTTGCAGAATCTTCCAATGTTGACATTCTTGTCCGGCGATAAGGTTGAGAAATTGAATAGCTAACTTCCACAATCTATAGACATTTACTTAAGACAGATTTCAAATGAGCTGTAATAAAGAATAAACTTGTCATTCAGTAAAGCATTGAGAACCGTTACTAAATTGGATGAATGAAAGTTGCCCTGGAAAATAAGTAAATAAATAGATGCTTGTCCTAAACTATTCCCCACATCAGGTTCTGAACCTGACAATTCTGTTTGGCTTTGATAGGTGAAAGTGTTAGTGTCCCATTAAGGTCTAAATGCAATTTTAAACATCCCAAAAAGAATCATTAAATTGAATATTAGTATAAAATGTAATCAGTGGCAATCATTCCAATGCAACACATTCTGTATTATAACCTTCTTCATTGCTGGTATCTGCCTGTGTGTGTGTTGTGCGTGAAGGCCTGTGTGCATGTGTAAATGACACTCTTTTGGCTCGTTGCAGTGCATAGCCGATGATGGTGGGTTCCTCTCTCCGGTGGTCAGCGAAGAAGAACAATTCCAAGAGGAGCACAATTCTGCAGCATTTACTTGCAGAACCACATCAACAAATGTTGCAGAATAGTTCAGCTCTTGAAATCAAAGGCAGCGTGGTGAGGAGGCGATGCAAAGGATGAGAGATCATTGCAGCAATGGTGGCGATATAGGCGAGATGCAGGCTGAAACTTATAGCATATGAAAAAAACAATACAAAAAGCAAGACCATTTACAGTTTCATCACCCTCCATCTAGGGATGTAACGATTACCGGTGTAATGGTAAACCACAGTAAAAGTGTTGACGATAACAATTACCGTTTTCATTTAAAATATCATCACGGTGTGGAAACCCTGTGTTTAATCCTTCCCAGCTTCATCCGAGTCTCCTGAAGTTGCCGCGCAGCTTGTGTAGGCCGATCAGTGCTTTCTAAACATATTGAACAAACTTTTAAAAATGCCACGATAATACCGAAAACCATGATCATTTTGGTCACTATAACCGTGAGGTTATATTTTCAGACAGTTACATGCCTACCTCCATCTCCCTTCTAGTAAAACTATAAAATTCATATAAAAACCCCATTGCGTGTTGTGTGAACACATCTTGTCCATGCATAGCTTAGATATTATCAGAATAGTAGTGCTGAGTTCCTTTTTTTTCTCCATACATAATATTCATTGTACTCTGTATGGGAAAAAATAACCCTATTTTCCTTGCTCATGATATTCAGGTTCACTTCAAACAAAACAAAAAAGCCTGCCAGTATGAGTGATTTACATTAAGATGATCCAGTACCATGATACAAATCAGATAAACAATATAGAGTTATCTTATGTTCTTGAGCCAATAGTTTTACATACATGCACAACTACACTCTTCAGCAGGAACATTAGCAGTGGTACTCTGAATTTATTAAATGTAAGTTTCAAACACTCTAAATGAAAAGCTCTCCTCTGTGTCAGTCCATCTCGCTTACTCATCAGCCTACCCCCCCTCCATCTTCATTAGCGAAAGCAGTAAGCGCCTTCTCTGATTTGCACTTGAGGATTAGTGGCCCTCTCCAACACATCTCTGGAGAAGTGTTAAGAATGTGTTTGCTCAAATAGTGACAGAAGGTGAAAGACGAAAAGCAGGCCTTTGTATGTGAGAGATAGTTTTTACTAGCCGCTACAGTGGCGCTAGTATCGTTTTCAGGGAGTCTGTGCCCTAGTCCACACGTACTTTTAAACGTATTTTTGAAAACGGGGTTTCCCTCGTCCTTTGTTCTCAAAAATAATCCCCTGCACACAAGCACTTAAAAGAACTGTCCAAATAAAATTGCAAAACACATTGAAGAGCTATAAAGAGAATGTCAAACCAACAGGAAGCCTAACCCTGAAGCCACGTTGGCCAATCACCCAAAGAAGATGTTGGCCAATTAGAAGCCTGAAAAATGCTATTACTAAAAGGCTACCTGGCTGCAATGTTGCATTGGCTGCTCTGTAACACATTCAAAAGCCTCTGTTCCTCAATGTGGGAGAGTGACTTTTAAACATTTATGTGTAAACATGTAAAAAGTCCTGTTAGCAAGGTTAGATCCAGCACTTTTTTGGCCAAGTCAGTCATTGCACAAAATATCGCCTCATTTGTAAAGCCTAACAAAGGAGATAACGGCACACACTCTAATGTTACAAGCCAAAAACTCAGTGACCTAAAACGCATGGAAAAAGCTATGCTAAAATAGACTACTTGTGACTGGGCCTCTGTGTGTGTGGGTGTGTGTGTGGCTCGATGGTGTTTTAAGCCCCCAACATCTCCTTCCAGGCAGCGCTGCAAAAGTTGACTTCAAGGCATCTAACCCTAACCCTAACCATTGTCTAATCCTAGTGCCTTCCAGGCAGCGCTGCCTGGAAGGAGACATTGGGGACTTAAAACCCCGATAAACATAGGTGTGTGTGTGTGTGTGTGTGTGAGTTTGTGTGTCATCATGGCAAAATGTGGTCCAGGAGCGGAAACTACCACAGAGGCGGTTTTAAGTACTTTGCCAGGTGTTTATATTTCTGTCTGTGGCCACTGTGGACAGATTTAGTCACAGAGATAGCACCACAACCGTACAAGATGCAGTTATGAAACTTAACAGGTGGGTAGTTATTATCGAAATTAAGGCTTAGTTCGTAAATGGCTGTGGTCTGAGCAAGTGCAACGAACGTAGAGGTGTAGGAAGTATGAAGGTGCCATTCTTACGCCCCTGGCCCAATTTGTCGGCGCAGCTGCTGTGAAGCCATCGCAACATGGTCTCTAGTTAAAGTTACTGTGTTAATAACAAACTTTTATTTTCATTTCTTTACTTATATCGGATTATATCGTTATCATCAACATCATAATCGTTAATCCGTATCATCATCTTTAAAACTCATGTCAAAGGTTTGCCAAGCTACTTTGAACCAATGCACTCCAGCCAGTCTTCATCATTTTTATAATTTATAATCTCTCGTCTCTTTTGTGTAGTATATGCTTGTACAGTGTATTGGCATTACATGTCCTGTGTGATATTAGAATTTTTCTCTATTTTATGTATGCATGGCATATTTATATTTTGTATGAATACCTCCTCTACACATGCATCAAATGAGACACATCCAGTTGTATGCTTGTCCACACTGTATATTAGTCAAGTGCAATCAATTTGACCTAATGTCTCTTGCACTTTGCCTTCCACATCACATGCACATGTTTGCACAACCTCACCAGTGTTTACAATCTGCTATTTTAGCCATCTATTGTACAGGCTTTCAACCCAGTGGTTGTTACTGTCTTGTAATCACTCCCTCCTACTTGCTTCCTGATTTTAATCTCTTATCATGACATTTACAGATGACAGAGTCTGGTGGCTTTGCAAAGCACCGATGTTCACAAGCAACATAGCAAATGCTAACCTGGGCACAGCAAGCTTGGAGAGTGAGTCTCTCTCCACTTAGCACATTCACTATTTCTGGTTAATTTGTTCTTTTATGTGCCCTCTTTGCCACAATTATTTGAACACCATCTATTGCATTGATTTTTCTTCTTCAGTTTAATTAGAGTGGTATTTTGTTGCATGCAGGTTTATTGCTTTGTATCTTGATAATGATAATGAATGATACAATGACTGGAGATTCCTAATTGGTGATCACAGGTAATAGAGGTAATAAGCTATTTCAATGTGGGCCGTTTTTGTTAGTTGAAAAAAACCCAATACTATTAACAAGGATAATCAGAGCTAAGTCTCATCTATTGACAACATAGAGACTGGGGGGTGTTTGAGACCTTATAAACGATTTGAATCACTTACACTTAGAGCTTTCCAGCAACATTAAAATAGCAGCTTAATGCAATGTCTACTTCAGCTATAATAGGATAACATTTTTGTTAAATACTTGCCCTTTCTCCCTCTCCAGACTCTAATCCTTCTCCAGGCCCTGTTTTCATTCCAGACCCGTCCATTCCTGATCCATCCACCAGTCACCCCTCTGGAGTTTCTCAATCCTGCCAATCACCTGACTCTGCTCCTCTCTGAACAACTGTTCCTTATTCTTTCATTAAGCCACACCTACCCCTTGTTTTGCCATTAAAAATGTAACTTGTGGAGTTTTGTTGATATATTTATATAATACAATATAATGTTTACATTCATTGTTACTCACCAAAACACATTGTTTGCATCCTTGAGGTCTTAACGAACATATTGAATGCATTCCTTCCTCATAAACACCTTTTTAAATCCTGCATTGTTTACTTGCTAGCAGTCTTCTACTTTCCTGCCTTTGCTTGTGCAATGCTGTGTGTCTTGGTGCATTACCCCCACTTGTAGACCAGTGGATTAGTGTGGCAGGAATGTATATTGCATCACCTGTGTACACATGCATGACAAACCAGGGGCCTCATTTATAAAATCTGTTAAACAAGAAAAAGTTGCGTGAAACAGGGTGCCGCCGCAACATTCCTCGCAAAAGTCGGGATTTCCATACGTAAAAATGTGCCCAGTTTCACGCAACCTTTTGTCCATGCGTGTAATCGTGCGTAATGCTCCCAAGGTTTTGTAGACTGCGTTTTAGTGAACTCCGATGGTAACACAAAATATCACATGGATAAAGTACTCTGGATGCATAGCGCACAGCCTGCATGTGAGCACACTATTTTAATTTAGTTTTCGTAACAATCACTTAGGTCTATCCATGAATTATAAAAATTGATATTTATATCCAAATAAATCTATTTAACCCTTATATGGTGTTCGGGTCTGTGGGACCCGTTTTCAATTTTGCTAAAAGAAAAATTATGCTATTTATTATTTTTTTCTAACTCAAACTTATTGGCCTTTTTTGGCCAATTATGTGAAGAAAATAACAAATAACTTATTTCCAATGACTGCACACGGTACAACCCCTTACACATAACTATTACATATGAGGTGTTCGGGTCTACTGGACCAGAGTGTAATAATTGTAGGTGCTATGAAACTTAACTGTGTCCTCCTCCTAACTGGGCCTGCTGTGTGTGTGTGTGTGTGTGTGTGTGTGTGTGTGTGTGTGTGTGTGTGTGTGTGTGTGTGTGTGTGTGTGTGTGTTTGTGTGTGTCTGTGCGTCTAAATGTGGCCGTGTCTGATTATAGGTGTCTGTGTGTGGGAATGTTGTATTTCTGCACCTGCTATTCCCACAAAGTTACAGCATTGTTACATTTCAAGCACTTTCACCTGTTCTGATTAAGTTCTAAGAAATAAGCACCAATTATGATCAAAAATCTCGTTTCTATTTTTTACCTTTTTTACCATAAATTATGTATATATCATTGGTAATTGAGCTAAATCTGTTATTGTTAATTGAAATGAATTATTATTGTTGATTGTTAATTAAATGAATTGTTAAGGCTGTATACTGTATTGATAAACAAACCAGTCTCACGTCAGTTCGTGATGGCATTACGAAATTAAATCTATTAGAACGTGATACCATTACGTTATTGTAAAGATTTACGTGTTGGGGTCACGTTTTTTAAACTAATGTATTTCAATGAGAAGCATCTTACGTAATCACATCACGAAACTTTCTGCCACTTGGCTGCAGCAGAGAAGCTGGATACAGCTTTGATATTATTGGTATTTTTAGCCCAATAATCGCTGTTTTAATCAACATTTATTCACCAGATCTTATCACGGTTTATATGCATTTCTTTTAATGTTATTATTTTGGTCTATTTCGGCCAGGGAAGCTGGATTGCTTTGTTGTTTATTGATATTTTTAAAACTATAACGCTACATCTTTCAACATGTATTTAGTGGTTATCATGGTATGCATTTCTTTATTTTAATAATATAATTTCGGTCTTATTACCGGTGAAATATTACAGTAAATAAGACAGAACAGTAGGCTACGATACAAGCCGAGCTGGACGCATTCAAAGCTGAACTGACGTGAGACTGGGTTGGATTTAAAAGCCTAATAATGTGGTGGGTCCACCAGACCCGGGAACATGGGCTGTGTAACAAAAATATGAACACAACAGAAGGGTTAAGGCCTCCAAGCAAGGTATTATGAATCAGAATTTTGTTTTTGCGTACGAAAATTCTGACTTTTTGGCACACAAAACCTTTCAGAATATAATCTACGCACAGTTTTATAAATGAGGCCCCAGATCTTTAAAACCAGCAATACCACAGTGTAGAAATACTCTGTTATGAGAAAATGTCCTGAATTCAAAATTTTACTGAAGTATAAGTACATAGCTATTAGAATTAGGACTGTCGAGCAATTACAATGTTTAATAGCAATTCATCACATAATTGTCCTAGTTAACTCACAATTAAAATTAATTAATTGCACATTTTTTATATGTACTTTAAAAAGGAATATGTTTTCAAGTTTTGACTACTCCAGTGGTAACTCAATTCACATCGTCAGTACATACAAAGAACCTTCCAGAACAAAAGGCTTTGAAACTCAACTAACCATTCAAAAGGCACTTTTATTTATCCATTTCTGCTCAAGGAGCTTTGTTTCTGCTAGCCATCCACTCACATGGATGTATTATATCCGTAAGTGAATATGTGACTGAAAAACGAAATGAGGGACTACCCACCACTCGATCTGTCATCCAAGTTAAGAGCTCTGGAAATCGCCAGACAGTTAAACCTACCTACCACCAAGTTTACAGCCAGCCTCGGCTGATGCAGGTGAATGATGCGCCGTAATGGGCTGTGTTTGCGGCAGAGGACAAGTTTTGTGATTAACTTAAGAAAAAAACACTCATACCCCCGGGATCAGATTTCTTTATTAAAATGAGCTTTTGCTCTTCAAAAAGTATTTTTTTCAAAAAACGTTTTGAAAAATAAGTGCTATATTTCTGTCTGAAATGTAATCGAGTATAAAGCAGCATGAAATAGAAATATTCAAGTAAAGTACAATTACCCCAAAATGAATGCCTACTCACGTGCAGTACTACATTCCACCACTACAAACAAAACAGGGACCGGCACACAAAATGACTGCTCCATAGTGCTACTGGTGGTCAAAAACTCTCCAGGATACCTTTAACTCATCGGTTACTGTTGAAAAGTGGAACGATAGGTATTCACTAAAAATCAAAAACAATTGCAACATTGTCAGTACTGTGTTTGTGACAATAAAGTACTTACATATTATGAAAAAATCTGGTGTTATTTTGTGTCTCTTGTGATTCCACACACATACAAACTTGGTTTCTGAATCTCTTCTGCCTTCAGTCTCCGGGTGAGCTGTTCAAAATCTGCAGGGCTTTCTACGTCAGTAGCCGAGACGAGGTGGCTAACCGTAGCATGCTAGCGCTAGCATGCTAGCTCATCCTCAATGGCAAAACACTGCTACAACACACGCTAGTTCACCATAATCTACAAAAGAACTACTTACATGTCCCTGTTCTGCAGGTATTCCACGCAAAGTTGGAAGTGCGCCCTCGTTTAGAAGAAGTCTCCCGGCTAATCCTGCCTTGTACTAACTGAAGTTGTAGAAACAAACAGCTAGCTGATGTGATCCTTACCTAGCTACTGCTCATGTGCGCCTCCTAACAAAGATGGGATAGAAGTGTGATGCCTCACTCTGTAGCTAAAACAGAGACCTGAACATACAGGGTTAAAAGAAGATATGCAGAAATGTGAAGTACAACAAAAAATATGGTGTTTTTGGAAAATTAAACCATGTAAACCTATTCTGGTACAACCTCAAAATACCATTATGAACCTGAAATGAGCATAATATGGGCACTTTAACACTAGACAATTTGGTGTAGCGAAATCAAACAATTTCTTTTTGTTGCTGTGTGATATGAATGGCCCTGTATTTTTACACTCCAGGAAGATTAATTACAGCAACAAGAGAGACACCTGGCATCAATAGAAGTGTTTTTTTTTTTTTTTTTTGTGTGATTGGTGTTTTTTAACAAAACTTTTCAATGTTGACATCCAGCTTATTGAAATGCATTAGTACACTGGATTTTGACATTTGTAAGGTAGATGAAGGTGAGAGGGAAACAAATACAGAAAAAGCAAATTAACAACCAGACAATGCTATGAAAATGAGAAGACAAAATAAGCTTAAGAGTAAGAGCCAAAGACAGTGCTGGATGGGCTCATTCAGAGGCAGCCGTTGCTTATATATCAGTGGCATTATCAGAGACAAAGATCTTTTTTTTATGGACTTTACAGAGGTCAGCCTCACTGATCCCTTTATGGCAATGTTTATAGCAGCATAGCGAGAGTCTTGCCAAATGAACTAACCGAGTAGTAAACTTCGCAGTAGACATCAAATAACTCAGACAGAGAGAGCAGAGCTCCTCTCTAAATCTTACTATGGAGACAAAACGATGGCTGGAAGAGGCTTTGGGATGGACAGTAAAGCAGTGTTTTTATAGTCTGAGCTTGACTGCTGAGATAATGTCCTGACTGGCTCCAGGATAGAGCTGACCTGTATTAGGATATCTCTAATGCATAATCACAACAGTAAATCTATGATAGTGCTTATCGTTGGCT
>NC_041341.1:25591039-25633539 GCF_004354835.1 Perca flavescens | reverse complement strand
ACAATTAGAGCACAAACTTCTGTTAATGATCTGAGGACAACACACACTCCCTGCACGCTGACTGAAAACCCAAACGTACACATTTACAAACTCACTCATATTACCAAAGTGGTTTGACGACATCGCGGTTCTCTGATATCAAAAGCAGCTTCATCAAGTGACAGCAAAAGAGTGGAACAAATTTAATCTTCTTCCCTTTGAATGCTACAGTGATGCGCCAATCAACGGACCAAAGCATGAACAGAGATACAATGAGGCAGAGCCGGTATATGTTCCAACATTTGCACAACATTAATTTCCCTGCACTCAACATAAAGAACGTATGTACTCTCCATCAAAGATGAAATATATGTAGGCAGTGCTAAGTTTTGAGGAGACACTGTTAATGGGTTTAACAATGTTCATGTTATGCTTCCAGCTTCTGTCTTAATTTCCTCCCCACAGGGCACACATCAAAGATTTATTCTGGTTCCCCACCTGCCTCCCATCTAATAAGGGAAGGATCCAGGCAGAGTAAAGGGGGGTCCTTGCCTGTCAATTGTAGCAGTTACATACAAGCGTTTGGCTCATTCTATACATTCACACTCTTTGTAGTCCTCTCAGTCTGGTAAAAGACATTGTAATACACTCCTATATGGACTAATTAGCTGCTGAAGTGACAGCATTCAAATTCTTAATTGTATATTTATCACAAAGGCTGGCAATTAAATATTCTACAGATTATTTTTTGTAGGTTATGTTGAGTGACAGGAAGTTTTCTACTCCAACCTGTGGAGGGAAGGATACGCTTAGCTGCTTTGTTCAAAATGAGCTGTTAAGGGTAGTGATAGAAAAGGTGCATGTACAAGTGTGAGTGCACATCATGTAATTACTAAAAATGATCCAATAACTATTTAGTAAGTTTTGCTAAAGTATTACATCCCAAGGCCAGGGGCAGTGTCAGTGCATGTTTACTGTATATAATAATAAAAATTATATTTAAAAAGGGGCTGTACTCAAAATACTGAAAAAAAAGCCAATGGGCTGGGATTGCCTCCAAACCGCTCTCACAGACAGTTCCCCAATACTTGAAAATTCATTCTTTAGTCAGGATGACATTACTCCACTATATCTTTACATAGCAAATAGTTGTTTACCTATATTAATATTCTGAATGTTGAGTACAAAAATCAAACCACAAAAACAAACGTGCTTCTTTCTGCTGCTCTAAGAGCCAAATATTAGGAGTTGAACTTGACTTCAGGTTCAGCAGATAGGCACAGAATGTAAAAGATTTTGGCCGTGGTAGTAACCCTCCACTGTTCCGATTCCCCAACAGCAGCTTAATTTTTACCTGAACGATAAGATGCATGGTAAGACGTCTGAGACTGTGTGTGATTATGTACTACATGTGTTTTACAGTTTGGCTAAAATAAGAAAGACATCCCTTGACTTTGCGTACAGAGCCGCATGGGAGAGCGCACAACAACCAGTCAATGTGTTGGTGGAAAAACAAGTCTCAGCTGATTGTGAATATGCACTTTTTACTGTAACATCAATACTACTTTTTCCAACAGTATTTTTCATTGCTTTGATTTCTCTTTTTTTGATAAATAGCCAGTGTTAACCCTACATCGAACAACAGAATAGCAGCTGGTCTCTGGCTCTAACACTACAGCTACTTTGATCTGGGTGATGGCATACTGGCACAGACCACCTGCACATAAAACACATTTTACACAGAAGCGTGTTTGTCTCTAGTGAAAGCCATACATACGATTACAAAATTAAATTTAAACGTTATGAAGCCCAGTATGATCAGCCACATTTTTATAATGTGTTTTATGTAACTACTTACTATAATTATTATAATACATGCTCAAACATATTGCATTGTATCAGAGGTGGACCACCTTCACTGGATCATATCTTAGAAAAAAACTAATTTATGGGCATATAATCCTAATTTACACACACTTCCACACACAGATGAGCTGGCAGTATATCTTTTTCAGATCCCTCTCTGATCTGTAGAGTCTAATAGTGTTTAATAAGGCTGACATTACGCTGGGATAATCCCACTCTCTCATGCACCGACACACAACCAATTCCATTTCCACCGCCTCAGCTGTTTTCTCTGCGATCCAAAAGCTCATTTCAAGAAAAGGAGTCCGGGGCGCAAAACGAGGCCTCAAATATCAATTACCACTGATCGGAGAGAGGGGAAAAAAGCTGATGGATGCTACATTTCCTCAAATCCTTCGCTATTCTTTTCATTTAGTTTAATATGTTTTTTATTATAGAGCGATAACAGCATATGATGAGGAAAAAATTAATACCGATTGGCCCAATATGAGACCTACCAAGAGTGGCAAAAATGCGGAGCCTTCAAAATGTGTGCAGACGGGAATGTGTGTGTATTCATGTCTATGCTCGTGTTTGTAGACAGAAAGAATAGTTGAATTATATTTGCATGCAGAGAGGATTCAGGGGGAATTCTTCACTGGCTATGAAAAATAATAAAATGTCACAACTTAACCTGGGGGTAACAATGCTTTCTATGAGAAAAAGGCAAAACAGGACATAAACTATTCATATTACATTTCAAACATTGGAGAACATGCTCTAGATCAAAGAAAATAAGAAGAAATCCGACGAGAAACCAATAATGAAAATATTTTACAAGATATATATTAAAAAGATTCATTTACATCGATCTGCACAAACTATTCAGTAATAAAGAGGGAATATTGATTCCAAGGAGGCAACAGAGAAAAGATTAAGAGACTGAGCATATTTCAGGTCCTCAGGAAGGCTGCCTTCGCAACTGGAGTATAAATGATAAGCCTGGGTATTGCTCAAAACATTTCAATACCGGTACCGATACCAATAACAGGACTTCGATACAGGTTCCTAAATTATACTTTATTCAATACCAATTTTGTAAAATCAATCGGTACCCAGCCCTAATAAATACAAAAAGCAGCTTCAGCAGAGATCACCAAATTGAACAATTGGGAGAACAAGAAGACCGGTGCAAAATGACATAAAGGTTGTGGGTGGCTCACAGTTTTTCAGCCTGTCTAACATTGTTAGAACAAAGCCATTCAGTGCTTTACAGACAAGATAAAGAATCTTAAAATAAATTCCTTTACGAACTTAAAGCCAATGTAATGTTTTGAGGACAGAAGTAAAATGCTAAGCCTCCCTACAGTCCTCTGAGGAAGGCCATTATAGAAGTCTATTTTACAGGTTACAAAAGCCTGCAGTTATGGCATTGGTTACAATCCTCTTATTTCAGCAATGTTTTCAGCACAATGCACACAGTACACTGTATACTGCAGCTTTATTGTTTTTGCACAGGGAGCCACATACCCCTATAGTGGAATATACTATCTGGACTAAGGTTTTCTGTGTGTGTTAGGCCTAGTTTGTGGATGAAACATGACTATTTAGAAAAAAAACACCATGTGTGCACAATATACTGTAAACAACAAATAATAAACGTGTTAGAACTAGATTTTGACACATGGCCCGCATACAGACAGGGCCAAAAAAGATGAATGCAAGACCTAGTTGATATTATACTTTAGTAGTGCAAATTGTTTGTTGCAAGCTTTGCACCATTAGTAATCCAGTTCAAATGCAAATTTTCCAGTGGAGCAAAAGTGAGCTGGAATCCTTACTTATAAAACCCAAAATGCCATGTATGCATTGCAGTCTGGTATGCTTTGCCTGCTGTTGTGAGAGAAAAATGTGTCCCCGTTTCTCCTAAGATGAATCTAAAGATGGGTGAATGTTGGTATGAAATGCTGAGTCTATAATCACAACCACATTGTCTCTCATTGATGATTTTGATCCACAATATTATATTGGACAGTTGTTTTGAATATGAAAGCATAAGGAGTGTTATTGACAAGAATAAGACAAGACAATTAGCCATTAGATGGGTTGCTCTGCCATGTAAAGAGTCACTGCCGGTATATTAGTCAGTGAATGGAGAGAGATAAGGTGTATGAATTAATCAAATATCTGCGTATTACTTCCATTATAAGACGGCACACAGATCAGGCTTTTACAAATCACATCGCTGTCCCCAGTTTGCGTAATTACTTTAGCGTTATTGCATTCGCATGGAACACAGGGTGTAAAATGTGTTATTGCTTTTTAACTGAACACAGTGGGTAAGCTAATGTGCTCAACATGATCAATAAATCATATCTGAACACATCAACTCCCTGCCAACTGGAAAATTAAGCAGTGGCTGTGCTTCTGCTTGCATGTGAAATAAATGTGTGAATGGTGTGTGTGCATGTAGAATATATCTTCCAACGTGTGATATGTAAAAACACAGTGCATTATGTGCATGTCATAGATCTTTTCCAATGTAATGAGTAGCCTGCAAGGTTTATGCATACTGAATGTGCTGTTAACATGCATTCAAACAAAACAGAAAACCTCTCCTCACATGATCTCCTAAAATAATATAAATAACACCTGTTAAGAGCAGCTCCAAATATAATCTTCAGTCTCTGTGTATCTGCCTTAAAGTGCTTAAACTATGCTAATTTTCAGGTTCATACTTGTATTCAGAGGTTGTACCAGAATAGGTTTATGTGGTTTAATTTTCAAAAAACACCATATTTTTGTTGTACTGCACATTGCTGCAGCTCCTCTTTTCACCTTGTATGTTGAGCTCTCTGTTTTAGTTACAGAGTGAGACATCTCACTTCTGTTCCATCTTTGTTGGGAGTCGCACATGTGCAGTAGCTAGGTAAGAACTGCTAGCTTGTCAGTTGCAGAGTATGAGGGCGTGCCACGCTAGCAGCTAGGCGAGCATTATAACGTGTGTTACAAAGTGACGCACATTCGTCATGGAAGTAAAGGCTGGACTACAATAGAGCTGTTTGGAGCAGTTTGTGAACAGTGTTTTCTGTTGGAGATGGTAATTGCCTTTGGGGTGGACTTTGTGCTTTTTCACTTTGTAAACCCATAACATGCACAAAAAGATATATAACACAATAAAGGAAAGAGAAAAAGCCAAAAAGCATAATATGAGCACTTTAACACTCTTCTCATTGCTTGTCCTGTGCTTCTCTCCTCCCACACCGTGGGCGGCTGAGGCAGTTGGTCCACTTTGTAAAAGCCTCCTGCAGTTTACTAATCATGTTGACCGCCAGCTACCAAATTAAAGCTGTCTCTGGCGCTGCTGGACGCGGTTGGTCCGAGGCAATGTGGCTTCTAATAGCTAAACGGATCCACTACAAGGGGCCGTTCCTATCATAGTCTGTCATACAGATACGGCTGTCATGCGAAGGCCTTGTAAATTCAATTTTTCGGTGTTCTCTCCAGATCAAGGATTTATGTCATATTTGATTACAGATGGTTTGTTACATACGTATAGCATTAGTGGATTCAGTGTTGGCATCGTCACTGCAATGCAGTTTAGCAGCGAAGCAGCTTTTATTGATTTCAATGCACTGCTGTACATCTCTAGAAAATATGATGTTCCTCTTTGGTTTAAGACGTCAGGGGCCCATTCCAGGAAGGAGGTTTAACAAACTCTGAGTCTAACTCTGCACTCTGAGTTGATTTACCCTGAGATGAGGGAAACTCAGAGTTTTCACTAAACCTGCTTTCTGAAACGGGCCTCTGTACAACACATGAAGGTTGATACAACCATTCACCTTTGGATCACTTTAAAAATAAATGGTAGTCAATTTACATCACTACGTAGTGTAAATATATACAGAGGCAAAAAACAATGAGGAGAAGCAATGTGGATTCTTTAATTTTTTTTATTTAAATCAAAGCATTTCCCTGCCTTCCAACAAGCTCGTGAACTAAAGGACGAGTTTTCCATAACTGCCATCTACCACATTAGAATGTAAGAATAATTAAACTTTCAAAGCTTTTATCCTGTCATGAGTCTTTGAATAAGGTTACAAATGAAATACAAAAAAAAATATATAAATAAAACCACTTACAAACAAAACCTAACCAATGAAAATATAGGGGGAACAACACTGGGGATGAGATGACAATATGGCAGGAGTGGAACCCAGGTCATTGTGGCTACATTTGTACAGCAGCAACCAAGCTGCCATGACAATACAGTTGTTGAACAGAGAGAGGTAGACTAAGGAGCTAAATGTGAATGCACAAATCAAGTGACTCCAGAGCTAAATATGAGGTTTTCCCCATTTTCAAATAGTTTATTACTATGATATTTTAGCTTCACACAGCAGGACACTGCTGTCTATTCACTTTGAGCTTATTGTATTTGCCTACATGCAGCTCATAGCCTGCATAATAAAGTTTAATGCAGTCGCAAAGTCTCTCGGGCAAGGTACTCCCTCCAGCAGACATACAGTATATCAAAATAAGCATTATGAAATCATTTAAAAGTTGTTGAATGTGCAGCTCTTCAACAAGTTCACTGAGCCAAAAAGCTCCCTTGAGCCAGCCCCATATCTCTGCTACTTTAATAAAAAACTGAATGTCTCACTGTATAATAAAGTGAGGAGCTCTCCTGTAAATCACAACTTAGTTAACAGAGTGGCTCCATCTCTAAATAAAATGCAAATATAAGACAACATGACATGGTAAAGGGATTTAATTAAGTATATGTCTGTGCACTTCCCTTGCAATTAAACCCCAGTGGAGTACTCCAGCAGTTCAAACATATTAAAAAAAGATTGCTTGTGTCAGAGGAAGATGCCGTAGCCCATTAGCCTATCCACAGGCGCATATAGGGTGTGGAGAAGAATGAATGTTGGGAAAGACTATTTCTGTTTTTTGAGGAGCACTTGTGTGTGTGTGTGTGTGTGTGTGTGTGTGTGTGTGTGTGTGTGTGTGTGTGTGTGTGTGTGTGTTTTCAGAATGAAAATAATTTAAATGGGAACAACACAGAGTATAGGGAAACCTATGGCGAGAAGTAGCACTGACATAGAAACACTCATGAACACAAACATACAAACAGACATAGACAGTCTCACAAATAATGTATCTACACCCACCACCAGCACACACTTACATGTACTGCAGGAGAGTTGCAAAATGAAAACTCCCAGGCTATCTTCTCTCCCGTCTTTCTATTAAAACATGCTTAATAACAGAGCGGGGGTGAAGATTTTAATTAGCCAGCAGAGGAAGCTTGATTAAATCTCTCCTCTTCTGTCCTGCTAGGCGCTGTCCTGATACAAAACTCTGACTGCACAGGGACGTAGGACTACATAGTAACAAGGGGAAATCAGATAAATCTTCCACTCAGCTTGACACTGCTGATGGCTTGGCAATTTTCTTGGTATATGGGGATGTAAATCTTTGACCGTCAATGCCGCCAATTAAGTCATGTGAGTCTTTAGCGGTACACAATACGTGGGCATGTTTTTATGATGATTAGCTGCTGAAAAGGTCATACTGAATGTCCTTCCATAGGACTTTAAAACTTAATCAATTTGGAAAACCTAAACTATGCTTATATAAATCGTTTCATTTAGATTTAATGTCATATATGACGTCAGATCTACAACAATCAGTGTGTGGCTCCTTAGCATCAGATAGACTTCATGTGATGCGACCAAAAGTGCGGCCACACTAAACTAAATTATTTTTGCTATAAAAAACAGCACTCATACAGTAAAAGAGATAATCGGTGTTCATATTTCAACCGAGAAGTTGTATAAAGTTGTGTTACAACTTGCTGTTCTCGCACGACTGAGAAAGAACAGCACTTTGAGCTTGATTGCCAACAACATGAATGTGTTAGGAATGGATGATTTTGGAACACTCACACATTTGTACATCACACATACACAAATTCCTGTGATGTAAATCAGAAGAAGCATTCAGCTCGTTTCCAAACTTTGGCATCTGTCGCAAAGTTTATTTATCTACTTGTGTTAATGATGCTAATTGAAAAGCAAGTGTGTCTATCACATCTTTCTTTATGTGCATCTATAGATAGCATAAACACCTCCCACATCCGTCACAGGAACACAACTGCGCACACACTTTTCCTATAATCCTGCCTCTTTTCTATTCCTATGCCAGCCGTCACACAGTATATCACTTTATCCCTCCTTCAAAGCTCCCGAGAGACGACAGTTACAGAGAGAAAAGTGAAATGAGAAATTCCCATTGCCACCTAATTGCATGGCTAAATCGATCCTGTAATAGATTCCTTCTCTCTGACATCCAGTCTCACTGACAGCACTATCAGACAGACAAATCAGAACACAAAGTGTGTTTCTCTGTGTGTGTGTGTGTGTTTCTCTGTGTGTGTGTTTGTGTGTGTGTGTGTGTGTTTCTCTGTGTGTGTGTGTGTGTGTGTGTGTGTGGGCTGTTCAGCCTTCAACATTGCAGGTTCTGGGCAGCCCGACATCTGTGTGATTGCTTAGAAGTGATCGAAAGGCAGATTGCTATGCAAAACTCACTTCCTATCGTTTTGTTGGAGATGAGCTAAAACGTGGGCAATTCAATACTAAACAAAAAATACAATACAATATATATATATATATATATATATATATATATATATATATATATATATATATATATATATATATATATAAATCCACATACATTTTGTGGAATGGAATACAAAGCCAGATATATTTAGTAGCATCTTTAATTGTATAGAATCTGTAAGGGTTTAACTGATACGGGCATTAGCTTACCGTACATTTCTCATTAAAAACTACCTTCACAAGAAGCACTTGAGTTTCCCACTCTGCCTTTTCTCGGTAAACTGAACATTTATGCAGCAAGTGGTCAAAATCTAATAAGTGATGGTACAAAGAGGCAGATGGAGACAACCATTGTTAACACAATAACAAAAAAACATTTTAGAACTTTATTTAAAAGGTACTGTAACAAGAACTACCATTCATCCTGAAAACTATAATTGCTGTGACTCTGAAAAACACCTGTTTTCTAGTAGGTGACCCTCCTGTTCACCCAAGCAGCTGCGAACCATTTCAAACAGAAGTCTAAAAGCCCTTCAATTAATCAGCCCCAGCCATTGTTCGTTTCCCTTTCCTCCGTCTTATCTTATCTTCTCTTGCCTGCTGGATTTCCAAGAGGCTGACGCTTTCCCCTTTACTGCACTCTGGAGCAACCTCCTTGAGTGGAACCCACAGCAAGGCTAGAGACCTGTGCTCCCTCTTGTCTCTTTAGGCCTGTGACATTACTCCTGCAGAGCAAACTGCAGATGGGAGGAAATTGTCTGCATACAAAAACTGATCAAAGTGCAAAGGAGCGCACCATCTCTGTCTCCTTCTGTTTCGCTTTAACAAAAGACAGCTGAAGTCTCTTTTTTGCTAGGAAAGGCAGAGTTGAAAAAAACACTGTTAAACAACAGCTAACAAAGTTCAGTGTGTAAGGCTATGACATATGAGCATACAGAGACAGCATTACTGCAGCATTAATTCAAACCCTCCACCTTTCTTTGTGCCTCTGCCAGCACCCAGAACAAACGACACACAGAACCTGGCTACGCTCCTATATAGAGACAAGCATGAAGGCACACAGATGTTCACACTTAAAAATATAGCCTACATGTTAGTTTTTATTTATTTATGTTAAACTACAAGGATTTAAACGGATATACAATCAAATGATGCACAAGTTCTTCTGTAAAAGTGATATTTTCATCCGTAATATTTGGAAAAATCGAATTCTGTATATTTAAATTCAAATGCAGATTTTATATATTTTCTGTGATTTAAACACTTCAAATATGAAGATACCTCACTCAAAAATTAAGATTAGGCCTTTAAACTAATTTGGACAGGTGACATTACTTCCCATTGTTGTAGATGTAGATTATTCACAGACTACACCAACATATCAAACTGTTTCCAAGCTAAATAGTTTTTATTTTTTTCTTGGCCATTGCAAGCTTTCCCAGCTTCCCCGTTCTCACAAATCTACATACTAATGTCTAGGTTTGAACCAGCGTGTCATAAGGAAGATAAACAGTTTTCCCCTGTAGACTTACAAATGAAGGTAATGAACTCCTCAGCGGTAGGTTTAATAAAAATATGTTTGGTCATAGACAGTGATAAAGTTAGTGCTGACAGTTTCCAGTAGTCCACCACCTTCATTTGCAAGGACTTAATTCTCCTATGCATCCGTCCACCTGGTGTGCATTAGACAATATTCAATTAGGTTTTAGGTGCTGCATAATATGTCTAGTGAAACATGACATATTGTTTACTTACCGAAAGACAAAAAGCAAGGTGTTTAAAACTATAAATCTAAGAAAAGCATTAGGCCTTCACTTTGTAGTGTGCTGCTGTTTAGTCTAGTTTCAAATGACTAATCAGACCTTTAGGAAAGTAAAGTTATTATCATACCATCTGCTGCAAGGTCTGGGCAGGAATATACTGTATGCCACTGTACTGAAACAATGTTGTCACAATATCTATGTGACAGCCAAAACTGATAAAAAAAAAAAAAAAAAAAAAAAAAAAAAGAGGACAAGCAGGTGGGGAAAGAGACTGGGGTATACAGCAGTGTGACAGAGGTAATATGAGCCAATTTCTCACTTACGATTTATTTTTTAAGACACTTATGAAAAACTTACACTTCTACCCACATTTCAGGATGTCAACCAGCTGTCCATTATGTCTCTGAAAGGAAGCTTATTGCTTTCAACTTTTTTTTGCTGACCAGGGACAGAGGGATCACAACTGAATCAATCTAAATTGTTTAGTTAATGGTTACTTTGTGGACTGGAACTTCATTGTTTTATGAAACCATCCTTCAATCACAAACGCCATAAAAAAAACTGTGCTTTAATAGAGTAGCAATAACATGAGGTTGTGGTGCAAATATAAGAATACATTTTATGTGGAAATGTCAACAAATATGATGTCCCAGTGTCACCAAATCAAGGTGAAATCAAGATTGTCATGAAAAGATGATGCATGATTGAAGTACTGCCCATCCTAGTCTATCCCTGGAAGAGAGATCAGTATCAGTTGGATTGGTGCAGGGGCGCGCGCGCACACACACACACACACACACACACACACACACAGTTACTTCTGAACCACTTCAACTTCAATACTGAGAGATAGTGAGTGTGTGTGTGTGTGTGTGTGTGTGTATCAACGTGTTTGTGTAAGACAGCAAACAGACGGTAGTCAAGTGCAGAGGTTTGGGTCGGACACCCTGGGGTCTTCTGGTGCCCTGACACCCACATAATGTTAATCACTGTCCATGATCCTGTCCTGCTGCTGTTAACTCTCAGGAGGAAGGGGATCCTTTAACAAACTTACTCTAAGCTTAGACAAGCATCTGGGGCCAAACATAAATTATGTATTGCACGAAAAATACTAAATTTGGCCACTTTAACAAAAGAAATGTGCATCTATTAAAAAGGTGCTAACCTTATGTTTTACACTATAACTGTTATGAATCATCTTAAGTGTGATGCAGCCCTGAGGAGGGTGTCAAACATAGAAATGCTTAAAATTTGTATTAATGCATTCAAAATGTTGCTACTAGCAACTTGTAAGTCAACATTATTGGCTGTGTTAACAGGCAAGTGAGCTATGCAGTTCACACCTAAAATGTATAGAATATTGCATTTTTAGCCACTGAAGACAGATTAACAAGGTAATTAAAATAACTGAAATTATTCTCTTGCAATATGGCATGGCAGCAGTACTGTGACACCTTCTCTTAGAATACTAGGGCAGAGGTGTATTTCAGCTTTTTTATAAGGGTTTATATTTGAATAATGCATTGGCCTCTTTTTCAAGGTCAAAAATAAACTTTGAATGTAAGCTTTTAACATGGATGGCTTAAAAGTGATCCATGTTAATAGTTCTTAAAAAAAACATCTACTATTCCACGGCAACTAGGAAAACTCCATCCGCTGAGGAAGATTATGTGTTATGATCAAAATTCCAGAAAAGCTACTAATGGACCTTAATGTGAGTTTTTCAGTACAAAGAATGTTGTTTGCAAAAATTAAGCTAAAGTAAAGCAGTACACACTGCGCATGATCTATTTCTTGTTTTAAATTTTTATATTTACGTTTTCGAGAGATACAGTTATCATGTATCATAAATGAATACTGCAATATATCAGGTATCACAGAATCAACTCTATTACAGAACTATTGCTATCATGGAAAACGTAACAGTATTAGTGTTGTATCTATAATTCACACTTCATTTGTGATTTTATTAGATCCTTATATCATAACCTGGTTATAAATAATATAAATAATAATAAGAGTGTATGCCTCTTTGTTCCCGTTTATTGTATTTTCCCGGTACAGAAAAGTTAGTAACTTTTTGACATGTCTGGAATGCAGCGTAATACACAAATGTCAGAAAAGGTGATGGCACTAAGCAGTGTAATTGTAAACACTTTCGTCATTCTCTTTCACCGCCATACCTTTATTACCTGCTGTCACTCTGAATAAAGACAAGGAGAATGCTTCACTGATGGAGACACCAGCAGATCAATCCCCTATAAAACAAGCTGTATTGGTTTATAAATCAGGTTTCCAGTCTCTGCCTCTGGCTGCCCAATAAGCATACATCAGGTTGAGTGGGATGAGCTGCCTGCTAGCTGCAGCTGGTGATAGATAATAAGAATGCGCAACCACATAAGTACACACGCACAAACACACAGCACAGAATATGAGAAAGAAATGCACACAAAACATGCACACACATGTAGATGAAAAACAGTTTCACATCATGTAAACAACACACACTTTGAACACACTCGCAGACTAACACAGGTAATCTTTAACAATGTACAGATGCATAACTCATACACGCAAACACCACCACTGCTGCTGCTGCTCTTCCTTATCCTCCAATACACACACGCACACGCACACACACACGCACACGCAAATTGCTCTTTTTGTCTCTGTAGCTGTTGGCCTTTACTGTGGTATAAAAAGCCACTTTGCATTTTTGGGGGTTATACAAATTTCAGAGGAACCATCCGTTTGACTCGTTGCTGAAGCCTAATGGTGCAGAGTGTTACTATTACAAAGAGTAATGATAGTTTGAAATTGCTCCACTAAAAGCAATATTCTAACGTTCAGCTGATTTGTGGCCAAGTACTACCACTTAAATTGCAAATTTAAATTTGTACGCGAGTGAAACAGTAAAAGAAAAAAATCTATGTGTACGCAAAAGAAAATGTATTTATTACATTTATTCATTATCATCCATCCCTTTATTACTCCTTCTCCATAACTGAACACAATGAAACCATTACACAAAATGTGGTGACTCAATAGTCCCACAGATGGAGCTGCATCCGTATTGGCAGTAATACCATTATTTATCTTACCTGGCAAGACAAGTGGAAGACATTAGTATGATCTTATGAGTCAGAAGTGATCATCACCTCAAATGCCATTTATATTAGTTTTAACTGAATTAATCAGTTAATTTCCAACATTACACTGTAAAATCAGGTCAAAACTTTGCTATATGACTTTCATGACAAAATAATTGGCATCATCTAATCATGTATTTTTCATTTTAACCTTTAACTTTTCTTTAACTAGTTTTGGAAATCATCTTAATCTGCTAACAAAAGAATGACAAGTCAAGAGAGTATACACTCAACTGGTACAAGAACAGACTCATGTACAAAACTGACTAGTTTTATCCAGCTGCTTACACACAAAATCTTGTCAGACGATTTTTGAAAGTGCGAAACTACTTTTTTCAAAACACTACACACAATTCTCTACCTGAGACACAAAAATCTAACAGGAAGTGACTGGCTTTCCTTTTCTAAACACAACCAATCAAAATGCTACGCTTATTTACCAGGGCACACACACACTCCTCACATGTGCAAACACATTATGCTGAACGGAACACTAACCAATCACTGCTTTAGTATAGTCCTATACATAGGTCAAAGGTCAGATCACCTGTTTTAAACAATGGATGCCAGCAATAGACGGCGAGCAAAGGGGGGAGGAGGAGGAGGGAGAGACAGGGGATGACAACGAGGAGGAGAGCCATCTCTGATGAGATCAGGCCCCCACTTATTCATCATGTGATCAACCACAGATTGACCATGAGAGAAGTCCATGTCCATACTTCACACCTTCAGAAATGAGAACAGGCATGCAACTATCTAATGACTATTTCAGCATTATAAATCAATCAGACTTTGTTTTGCACGAAGTGCATACAATACCCACCCCCCCCACGTTCCGACACACAAGCACCCACAAACACACACAAACACACACATTCTTTATTCTAAAAATGATACCTTTGGTTTACATGTTTGTAGTTTTGTTTTCATGCTACTGCCACTAAATATTTTCTTCTTTACTGTAACATTGCATTGTATACAGTGCACATTTCAACCACTCTCAGCAGATTACTTTCCCTCTAGAACATTGTAAATGTAGATATAGGCCTAATTGTGTGTAGAGTTTTAAAAAAAGGAGACAGTTTTGAAAACGTGTGCAAGCTGTTGGAAAAAACTGTAAGCATAATGTGTTTGCACATGTGAGGAGTGTGTGTGTGCCCTGGTAAATAAGTGCAGCATTTTGATTGGTTGTGTTTGGAAAAGGAAAGCAAGTCACTTCCTGTTAGATGTTTGTGTCTCATGTAGATAATTGTGTGTAGTGTTTTGAAAAAAAGTGTTTTATAAAATTGAAAACTGAGTGAAAGGCTGAGAAACAGTTTATAGTTTTGGAGATTTGCGGTGTAGTTTTGCACTTTGAGTGAGAGGTTTCAAAAATTGTGTGACATGAAAAGATTTTGTGTGTAAGCAGTTGGAAAAAACTGTAAAACATGGCGTCTTAAATCCACTCCTTAAACATTTCTACAAGGGAATGTAATTCCTAAGATGTCTATGTGAAGAACACACCCTGAAAGGAGTGAACCACCACCGTTTCGAGCTCTTCAGCTTTAAACTTTCGTCCTCTCTAGTTAATCTCACCATGAAGAAAACCCAATTACAGCTACTTCTATTTCCAAGTCCAAAATGCTCTTCCTACGGCTTAAGCCTACGTTTAGCCTGATCAATGAAGTTGTCAGCATTAATTCAAACGGATTTCACCCGGCAAATTCTTCTTTTTTTTGTACGTCTGTACTTGTCGGGGGAGGTGGGGAAGGGGGGGAGGTCAGCCAAAGTTCAGACCTCAATCGCCCCCGAGGGGAGAGGTTCCACACTGCGGTCTTCTCTAGAACTGACCTAGTTCTTCTATCGCTGCTTGTTCAATGGCTGGATTAAGTCTATCCACGGGCGTGTGTGTGTGTGTGTGTGTGTGTGTGTGCGCGCGCAATTCCACCAGTGTGACTAACAAGCTTGGCTGTTGCAGTCCGGCAGATTGAGAGACACCTACTGCTAGTTAAAGCCTTTCGAACCCTGGGGTCATCTGCCTCTTATGGGGTGAGGAAGAGTATGAAACGAGGTGAAAGTACTGTCACTGTGCTGACATGTAAAAGTTGAAATAGATATTCATACACATACAGTATACTGTCAAATGGCAACATATGAAATACTATAATAATAATAATAATAATAATAATACACTGTCCCCAATGTATGTTCTCAATGACAATGTCATTGTCCGTACACGTCCATGTTCACAACAATGCCATTACTGCAAATCCTGTGAGACACAATTGCCTGTAAGCAGCAAAACTCACCTTAATAATTGCATTGACATGACTGAAGATTTTTTAATTTTCCAGGAAAAATGGAGATTTGACTTTTGCTTAATAATGTCCAGACAGCTTTGATAGAGCTCAGGACCGCTTCTGTACTACTACTAATAATAATAATAATTTCATTGCATAAAGGTGGAATTTATGTCCAATAGATTATCAGTATGTTTTGAAGTAACAACATACTTAAGTTACATCCCAGCAATATGTTGGACCATTAAATTGCACACATGAATGATGTTGTTGTATGATGATGATTTATGACTACAATTTAAACTTTTGTTTTGTTTTTTTGAAGGTGGTTTGAGCAGGTGGGAACAGTACAGTTTCATGCCAACAAAACATAAAATTAAACAAAATTGCAGTTTTCTGTCGGTTTTGTGAAAACACAAGCTCATCTTCCCAACTCAACCCACCTTGGCACAAGGAGGTTAGTTCGGAGCCAGAAAACAGGTCCAGGTGAAAAGAAATCAACAAGCGGCCATTGCTTCTGCAATTGCACTACTGCCAGATATGTGGCAGTATGAAAATAAAATGCCATTGAGTTTCGGGAAGAGAAAACACTGTCACTTTCTGGGCCTGATTGTAACAAATGTGTAAATTTTTCAACAAACTGGTAGATTAATTACACTGATGTCTGAGGTATTGCATGTAACAATCAATACAAAACAATTTTGATTTTAAAATGTTTTACTTGTATTTAGCAAAAGTCGCATCATTTGAGCGCTAAAATAATCATTGCCTTAAAGGACAATTTTGGTGCAAAATGAACCTAGGGGTTAATACCATAAGTGTACCGAGTCAAATGTTCTCTGGGCTCTGTTTTCATGCTAATCGAATGCGTCTCTAGCTTTTAACAAGCTACCGCAAAACCGGTGGTTACCTGCTAACGCTAGCTTTCGGGGCACTTGGTAAATCACTATTTTATACCACTAACAAGGTTCACAATAGCACCACACTTCAACGGTAGCATAATGAGGGTCCCTACATGCAAATCGAAGCATTGAGAACTTTGTAAGTGTACAGACAGTTTATTAAAAAGATAGATTATAAAGACTGTATGAACGTCATAATCTATCTTTTTAATAAACTGTCTGTACACTTAGAAAAATCTTAATGCTTTGGTTTGCATGTAGGGACCCTCATTATGCTACCGTTGAAGTGTGGTGCTATTTTGAGCCTTGTTAGTGGTATAGAAATAGTGATTTACCAAGTGCCCGCAAAGCTAGTGTTAAGTAGGTAACCTTATAGGTTTTGTGGTAGCTTGTTAAAAGCTAGAGACACATTTCAATTAGCATGAAAACAGATCCCAGAGAACATTTGACTCGGTACACATGTTATTAACCCCTAGGTTCATTTTGTGCCGGAATTGTCCTTTAAGGAATGGCAATGTGATGATGATGGTACTGAGATTGACCAAGGGCATTGATCTCTGTGTACAGGTGTGGAGCTAGATTGATCAATAGTCTGGCTCATGCATCAGTACCCATGAGCAAAAAAAGAATCTGGATAGTGATATCTTAATTAGAACAACTTTTAAAACCCCGTCTCCACGCCTCTTGCTAATGAGGGCTGCTTATAAATCATACATTTTTTTCATGGCAGATTAACATGTATATGTTTTAATTATTGGACACAAGAGTATTACCTCTTTTACTTCATATCTGCAGGATAAACAAACTGCCACTGAGACGAAACACAGTCATCATTGACTCTGAACCCCCAATAACCCCTGTTTTTTCTCTTTTTTTGCTAGGGAGGAGCTGTCTCCAGCTCCTAAAATGTACTTTCATTTGTGACAAGTCTGCTCTTCAATGCATCCCTGTGATGTCTTATCTGGGCCATGTCGTGATATACATACCCTTTAATGACTAATTCAGTCTCTTGGTCTCTTACGTACTAAAATAGAACACACATATGAGAAAAAAGGAAAATCAATTGAAATGTTGCAATGTTTGACAGGACTGTGCTCGAGGAGACAAAAAAAAGGAGAAAGAAAAACATCAGACGGTGTCGCTTGCTTTTCTTTTTTGAGTGAGAGAGTATGTGGTGTCGAGACAGGGAGCTGTATGCATGTATGCAGGGTGCCGGTACGTTGGGGAATTTATTTTTTTCAACTGTCTTTGATCACTTCCCAGCTTTGAAGTAACTCTCAGCGAAGGGGGGGAAAAAGCCAAGCAGAAGTCACCGCAAGTTCACATCGCAACTAGGACTCGCAAAAACTGCAATCTGCATAATTTATTCTTTAAACTGTAAACATGCTAAGAAATGAAGAGATCTCTAGGTGCTCAACAAACCCGCCCCCCTGCTTGACAACCCCAATTAAACACTCTCCCTCTCCACATTTGTTCTCAATTACAGCTTGAAGAGCGACAACATGAGGGCCTCTAATGCTCATCAAGTGACGGATTTAAAAAGAGACAGTGGAAGGTAAAGCACCACCGATTTGGAAAAAATTTAATTAAAATACAATGTAAATGAGCAAATAGACCGTTGTGTGGGACACACAAAACACATGCTCGTGTATGTGAACGAACACACACAGACACCTATCAACATGCTTTCCTCCTCAGTACAACACATCTCAGACATTTAGACAAGACACTGTGTTCCTACACAGTTTTTACTACATGCTATACCAGTGGTCTTCACAAATTTTTTCATGAGAGCCACACTGGTAGGACAAAGTCAATAAAAAAAAAGCCACTTTTACTGCAAAGTATCAAAAGTTACATCCAGTCATAAATGGCATGTCTGCTTATCAATCTGTCATCCCTGAACATACAATATGCAATTTTTTCTACATTAGCCCATCTAACCATCCAAGAGCACATTTGGTGTTAAGAGCTGGAAAACCCGCCCAAACTGGCAACCCCGCAGTGAGTCAGTGTTATGGACGAAGGGCAGAGCAAGTTGAAATATCTTTTCTAGTCTATATTTTCATCTTGTAATGCCAGTTTTTTTCCATCTTGTAATGGCACTGTTTTGGGTATTTTTTTTTTTTTTAATATAAATTATTTGTAATAGCGCAGACATAGGGTTCTGTTATAGCCCTGCTTGTTTTTAATGTTAATGTTATTGACTGCATGATCATATCACCGTATTATTTACTTCCATGCGAGCCACAAATTAATACTTAGCCATAACACTGTGCTAAACAGTAGGTAACAAGAATGAGTTTTTCAAACAATAACTCCCAGTAATAAATGTATTCTTTCAATGTTATGATTATTCACATGTCATATTCAAAGCTTTGATTTGGAATAATGTCTAATGAATGTTTTACATTTCTAGTGATTATTCGCTGCGCATGTTGACAGCCTCTCCGTGAACCATCACCTTATCGTGGTGGAGAGGTTTGTGTGTCTCTGTGAACCTGAGGGCTGTGTTGTCTGGAGCTTTGTGCTCCTGGTAGGGTCTCCCAAGGCAAAGTGGTCTCAGGTGAGGGGCCAGACAAAGAATGGTTCAAAACCCCAATGAAAAAGCTAAGCAGAGATGGAGTGACCCTGCCCGGAGGAAGCCCGGGGCCCCGCCTGGAGCCAGGCCCAGACGGTGGGCTCGCCGGCGCGAAGCGCCTGGTGGCGGGTTTGCCACGGAGTCCGCCGGGCACAGCCCGAACAAGCTACGTGGCAACTCCCTCTCCATCCCATGGGCCCACCACCTGTGGGAGGAACCGTTGGGGTCGGGTGCGATGCCACATGGGTGGCAGTGAAGGTCAGGGGCCTCGACGACCAGACCCGGGCAGCAGACGCTGGCTCTGGGGGACGTGGAACGTCACCTCTCTGTGGGGAAGGAGCCGGAACTGGTGCGGGAGGTGGAGCGCCACCGGTTAGATCTGGTGGGGCTTACCTCTACGCACAGTCTTGGTTCTGGAACCATACTCCTGGATAGGGGTTGGACTCTTTTCTTCTCCGGAGTTGCCCAGGGTGTGAGGCGCCCGGGCGGGTGTGGGGATACTCACAAGCCCCGGCTGAGCGCCGCTGTGTTGGAGTTTACCCGGTGGACGAGAGGGTCGCCTCCCACGCCTGCGGGTTGTGGGGGAAAACTCTGACTGTTGTTTGTGCATATGCACCAAACAGGAGTTCGGAGTATTCGGCCTTCTTGAGACCTTGACTGGAGTCCTGCATGGGGCTCCAGTGGGGGACTCCATTGTTCTGCTGGGGACTTCAACGCACACGTGGGCAATGATGGAGACACCTGGAGAGGCGTGATTGGGAGGAACGGCCTCCCTGATCTAAACCAGAGTGGTTGTTTGTTGTTGGACTTCTGTGCTAGTCATGGATTGTCTATAACGAACACCATGTTCGAACATAGGGATGCTCATAAGTGTACCTGGTACCAGAGCACCCTAGGCCGAAGGTCAATGATCGATTTCATAATCGTTTCATCTGATCTGAGGCCGTATGTTTTGGACACTCGGGTGAAGAGAGGGGCAGAGCTGTCAACCGATCACCATCTGGTGGTGAGTTGGGTCAGAGGGTGGGGGAAGACTCTGGACAGACCTGGTAAGCCCAAACGTGTAGTGCGGGTAAATTGGGAACGTCTGGAGGAGGCCCCTGTCCAACAGACTTTCAACTCACACCTCCGGCGGAGCTTTTCGTGCATCCCTGTGGAGGCTGGGGGCATTGAACCCGAGTGGACAATGTTCAAAGTTTCCATTGCTGAAGCTGCAGCGAGGAGCTGTGGTCTTAGGGTCTTAGGTGCCTCAAGGGGCGGTAACCCACGAACACCGTGGTGGACAACGGTGGTCAGGGAAGCCGTCCGACTGAAGAAGGAGAGGACTCCGGAGGCAGTTGCAGGTTAGCGAAGGGCCCGAAGGGCTGCAGCCTCTGCCGTGAAAGAGGCAAAGCAGCGGGTGTGGGAGAAGTTTGGAGAAGACATGGAGAAGGACTTTCGGTCGGCACCAAAGTGCTTCTGGAAAACTGTTCGCCACCTCAGGAGGGGGGAAGGGGAACCATCCAAGCTGTGTACAGTAAGGATGGGACACTGTTGACCTCAACTGAGGAGGTAATAGGGCGGTGGAAGGAGCACTTTGAGGAACTCCTGAATCCGACTAATACGCCCTCTATGTTAGAGGCAGAGCTGGAGGATAATGGGGATTGTCGCCGATTTCCCAGGCGGAAGTCACTGATGTAGTCAAACAACTACACAGTGGCAAAGCCCGAGGATTGATGAGATCCGTCCAGAAATGCTCAAGGCTCTGGGTGTGGAGGGGCTGTCCTGGTTGACACGCCTTTTCAACATTGCGTGGAAGTCTGGGACGGTGCCAAAGGAGTGGCAGACTGGGGTGGTGGTTCCCCTTTTTTAAAGGGGACCAGAGGGTGTGTGCCAATTATAGGGGTATCACACTTCTCAGCCTCCCTGGTAAAGTCTACTCCAAGGTGCTGGAAAGGAGGGTTCGCCAATAGTCGAACCTCGGGTTGAGGAGGAACAATGCGGATTCCGTCCTGGTCGTGGAACAACGGACCAGCTCTTCACTCTCGCAAGGATCCTGGAGGGAGCCTGGGAGTATGCCCAACCGGTCTACATGTGTTTTGTGGATTTGGAGAAGGCGTATGACCGGGTCCCCCGGGAGATACTGTGGGAGGTGCTGCGGGAGTATGGGGTGAGGGGGTCTCTTCTCAGGGCCATCCAATCTCTGTACAACCAAAGCGAGAGCTGTGTCCGGGTTCTCGGTAGTAAGTCGGACTCGTTTCAGGTGAGGGTTGGCCTCCGCCAGGGCTGCGCTTTGTCACCAATCCTGTTTGTAGTATTTATGGACAGGATATCGAGGCGTGGTCGGGGTGGGGAGGGGTTGCAGTTTGGTGGGCTGGGGATCTCATCGCTGCTCTTTGCAGATGATGTGGTCCTGATGGCATCATCGGCCTGCGACCTTCAGCACTCACTGGATCGGGTTCGCAACCGAGTGTGAAGCGGTTGGGATGAGGATCAGCACCTCTAAATCTGAGGCCATGGTTCTCAGCAGGAAACCGATGGAATGCCTTCTCCAGGTAGGGAATGAGTCCTTACCCCAAGTGAAGGAGTTCAAGTACCTTGGGGTTGTGTTCGCGAGTGAGGGGACAATGGAGCGGGAGATTGGTCGGAGAATCGGGCGCAGCGGGTGCGGTATTGCATTCAATCTATCGCACCGTTGTGACGAAAAGAGAGCTTAGCCAGAAGGCAAAGCTCTCGATCTACCGGTCAGTTTTCGTTCCTACCCTCACCTATGGTCATGAAGGCTGGGTCATGACCGAAAGAACGAGATCCAGGGTACAAGCGGCTGAAATGGGTTTCCTCAGGAGGGTGGCTGGCGTCTCCCTTAGAGATAGGGTGAGAAGCTCACTCATCCGTGAGGAGCTCGGAGTAGAGCCGCTGCTCGCTGCGTCCGAAAGGAGCCAGTTGAGGTGGTTCGGGCATCTGGTAAGGATGCCCCTGGGCGCCTCCCTAGGGAGGTGTTCCAGGCACGTCCAGCTGGGAGGAGGCCTCGGGAAGACCCAGGACTAGGTGGAGGGATTATATCTCCAACCTGGCCTGGGAACGCCTCGGATCCCCAGTCGGAGCTGGTTAATGTTGCTCGGGAAAGGGAAGTTTGGGGTCCCCTGCTGGAGCTGCTCCCCCCGCGACCCGACACCGGATAAGCGGACGAAGATGGATGGATGGATGGATGGCATGTTGACAGCATATAGTGACAGACAAAGGAGCAGTGGGCTGACAGCAGCTATGTACACTGGGCATAATTCAAGTCACATCAAGCCTTTGGAAGGGAAAGTCCACGCCTTTCAGTGGTACACTGAGCTTAATGACAACTCAGGGGAAATATGCATTATCATACTGTCAGCGTTCAAAGAGCTTTCAATTATATTATTTGTGATGGCTGCGGAAGCAAATGCTAATACAATGACTGTGTAGACAAACAAAAAGCCATGCATTCAGTTTCTGCCACTCTATGATTTGCATTCATGTACAAAGTACAAAGTATAGGACAGTAAATTAAAAAACTGTTAAATTATAAACGTTCTCATGTCTGATGACAAATGTTCTCATTTACTAAGAAGCAACGGATACGTAGGGAGAGAGATAGAGAAAATGACAAAGTGTTGTCTTCGTGCTAGATAAGGAGAAACTGGAGACCCTGCCTTTGATATACCTCAGCACAGCCCTTAGGAAGAGACATCCTTCAGAACTCGCGAGTGTGTGTCTGTTGATGCTGTTTGAAGTGGGGTTAAATTTATCTGACAATCTCTGATCCCCAACCCGCATTCTCTCTCTCTCTCTCTCTCTCTCTCTCTCCTCCCAATTAAGCCTGAAGCACTATGCTTGTTAAACTAAAACCATCCTTTTCTGAAATGTCACAATGTCTCCCTGCAGCGTGGCCCATCTGTAAACAGCTCCGTTGCTGTTGCCAGCCCGAGCCCCCTGGTGTGTGTCCTTGTGTGTGTTTGTTAGAGCATGTTTTGTGAGAGCAAAATGTTGTCTCTTGCATTAACACTCCGATGTGAATGCTTGATTGCATTTTGGGCTTTTTTTCTGTGTGCGTGCGTGCGTGTTGGTTGTTGACCAAGATGCCAGGTACATTTGGCGTGTAGTATGGGCTGGTGTGTGTGTATTGGTGTGTGTTTCTTGTGATTCATTATGTGCGTCTTCGCCTGTGCAGCCTCCCTCTCTTGCGTGTGTGTGTCTGTGTGACATCTCATTTGGCGCGCTGACAGGTTGAAGGATATGTGCTGTAATTGTTGTCTGACTGTCTTCATGCTGTAATTGAAAATGTCTTATAAAGTGAAACTTTCTACCAGCATACCAATCAAGATTAATACAGCTACTCCTGTTAGCTGCCCAATTACCTATGTGGAGCCCACCTAGAAACCCGATGCGCCATGTTAGACCATGCAAAATGTTTGCTCAAAATTGATGGCTTAAAAAAACAGTCAGCACAATTTGTGATTTAAACATTTATTAATAAATTGTGATCTCAAACTAATAACATAATTAATATGTGATCAGTTTCCACCTCCGTGAGCAATCCAGTCCTGCTTTATTTATTTAACTTGTGAAATACGGTTTTGTTTTTAGAATTGAATGGAGTATAAAAGAGCACAAGTAAAGTAACAAAATGCCACAGCATATTTTAAATCCTTGGGGGTATTCATCATTCTTTAATAATATGAGGTGTACAGTTGTTTTTAGTGTGAGTGGCACAGCATTAGTTTAAAATGTAAATAGATTGTTCTTACTTTGCTCCAGCCCAACACAGGGGAGAACCACTTTGGTTCAGCATATAACAAATAGCGCACAGCTACACACGCACTGGTGCACACGCACATATAAATAAAAACACACACACAAACACATTGTGATTACATTATTCGATGCACTATAGAGAGCTCGATCTCTCACAGATGCCGGCAACACACAAGACGTGCTGCTGTAAAACACTGAGTGGTAACAGCATCAGCTAGATTGTCTTACAATGACAGGGGATGGAGAGATGGTGAAAGATGGAGTGAGACTGAATGCATGTGTGTGGCAATCATTTAGGTGGAGCAAGGTGTTTTCTTGCATTAAAACCAAGAATTGCTCTTATTAAAGTTGTATGTGTCTATATTTAGACAAAGGCAGACTAGCCGGTTGCCTAGAGAGGACTGGAGGGACACCAAGGAGGAGACAGGGGTATAATTATTATAATATATACCTTTATGAAATAACAGTATGTCATGATATAAGATCATCACACACACACACACACACACACACACACACACACACACACACACACACACTTACATGGATGTAATAAACAAGCAGAATATGCCATAGGGTACTAGCCTGACAAGCCAGACCCACATCAAGATGTTGGGTCTGGGAACTCACCATTGACAGGGCTCAATCCGAGGGGCGGGATAAACCGTTGTCTTTAAATTTCCCTCTGAACGTAATAGGATGGCGCTACAACCAGGCAGAGCAACCAAGAAGGTAGCAGAGATAGTTGATAGATTAAACTTTTGTCGTATCTGGTCGGCAAAACTCCGAACACATCTTCCTTTTTTAAGAATGATTTCTGTGCCGTTCTTTGTTCTTTTCTCAAAGAAAAGCTTAACTCCAAGTCTTCCAGAAGACCGCTGTTCCCAGCAGCTATAAGCCCGCCTACCGACTCTATACACAATGTGATTGGCCTGACCAGAGTTTGGTTTTTCCAGCTCGCAAGTCAACAGACAGTGCCTAGACCCCCCTGGCTGCAAATTAAATTTGCTGCCGCTAGGGTGCGTCTAGATTTCTAGGCTAATAGGGTAGACTTTATGAAATAAAACATTTGTTTTACCGTCCAAATAACAATGCTCACCATCACGTGTAACAAAAAAGTATGTAGTCAAAAATACTTGAGATACATTGTTAAAGAACTGGTTGCTTTGCAGAGCAGCATTCTCTGCCTCCCTCAGGCATATTTTAATCTGCCCCTGCAGTGGTCTGTGATTTAATTTTAAAACAATTTGCTCAAAAGTTATTTCATTTATTTACTTATTATTTATTTATTGTTTTTTCTGACAAAAAGGAAATCTAAATCATCTAATCTTCTAAATGCAAAACTGCATTATCAATAATTTGGGCAGATCAAACCTAACCATTAAGAATTACGGTGTTACGGATAGCTGTAGATTAGTGGAATAATGCAGAACTATAGCAGGGGTGTATTGCGTAACTTCTCTACCACAAGGGCAGCTGCTGTCTCTTTTGAGACATGATCACAAAATGACGTTTACTATTTTAGTCTCATAACCACACTTGTAATTGTGGATTAAAGTCCTTATGGAATCAAGAAAAAAGAAATATGCTAAAATGAAGTAGTTGCCAGCGTACGTCTATACATGGAGGAGCATGCCAGTTGAAACGTGGGTCATAGGGGTTTTGTTAGCTGATAGATTTGATTAAATTTCATCCAGTAAATTGATAGGGGATTATAGTACTATTGTGACTAAAGGCACTGGGTTGAATTAAAAAAAAGATCATTTCGCTTTAGCTGGGAGAAGAGCATGTCCTTTTTTCCCTACCTCAGAAGGAGTAGAGCTAAAGCCCCTTATTCAGACTTCAAACGGCTCATCTTTCCTCTAGGACAGATAAAGGTATGCAAGTCAGAACTGGAGTGTTTGTCACATATCTGTAACTGGGCTGGTGTTTGGGGTTATTTAATGAAAATAATTTCAATACTAAACTGACCGGCAGGCACTATCTGAGACCTGAACGAAGTAATGTGATAAGGACTTTGGCCCACACCTCTGCTTATACCATAGCAACATTCACAGGAATCTGTTGCAATTAAAGAGTAAAAATACTTTGACTAGAGAAGGTTATTCAGTATTCAGCTTCTCTCCTCTTAAACACTTTCAGGATGGAAACGGCAATCATTTCTTCTATGTAACAGATAGTGCATGAGCTGCATTAACATTGAATCTCAGATCATAACACACAAGCAACAAGAGATGAAGAGCACAAAGGTCAATGCTGTACTTTTAGAAAGACTCATCAATGATGGTATATTGATTGATTGAAATCACAGGCTCAAATCAGTATCCGGTTTATTGCATAACAAACCTGTCATTCCTTCCCAGCCTAGTCAAGCAGCCGTAGCATTTAAAGGACCAGTCAGTTGTAAACTGGGAATTGAAGCATTAGCTAAGCCAGCCACCTCAGTCTTTTTCCTTCAATGTCCAGGCGCTCCAGTGGTACCTTGTGCGGAGGCTTTTAATAACGACGCTTGTTTGAATCCTGGAACAATGAGCAAGGGCTGCATTTCAGGGTTGACATTGCAGTAAAATGCCATCCCAAAGGGCTAAACTTAACCCAACTGTGAAATGTGCTTCTTAGAGAGCGAGGGGTGAAGGATAGAAAGGAGGGAAGTCAAATGATTGTAGTCTATAGGGCCTATATGGATGGCGATAGGTGACTTTGTTGTGGTTGCTTATTGTTGAAAATGGCAAAGAGCAGAAATTACGGTTTTTCAACAAAACTAATGATTGATATGTAAAGCAAACACAAGACCGATTTAAGGTAAATATATACAGTAGATACCGCACCAGTTCTTGCCTTTTAAATGTTACACACTTTCACAGTACATTTTATATTTTGATTTTGGGATGCATCACATCAAACCATCACCTACAGGATAAAGAACAAGCCTGCCAATACATTTCAACCTGCTTACTTTGCAATCTGTTTTTCCTCCAAGTCCTCAAGAGCAAGTGTATTCATCATTACTACTCTTTTTCTGTCACACGACCATTATATATAAAAATAGGGAAAGAAGTAACCATTTTGGTACAGTCCGGCTCTAATCACAGCTGCAGTTTAACCCCTGGCCCGTTGATTGCAATGCAGCTGCTAGTGCAGCTGGGAAACCAAGCCGTGTCACAAGATTAATCCTAATCAACTGTACAAGGACATCTGGTTTGGGATGGCAGGAGAAGAGCATTAAATAGTCTTGAAATCATTTTTCAAAAGAGCACCAAGAAAGGCTGTAGTTTGTGGTGGTGTTGGATAGATGTGGAGGTCCAATTTGTGTCAATACTTCCAGCTATTATGCATCTACTTCATTCTGGTAAAAGCATAGTGAGGGTACAGTGTCTTTATTTAAATCTGATAGCCTGGTACAGATGAGAGATTGGGTTTGTGTGCCAGTGTCTTTATTTATTTCAAGGCTTTTGCAGTGGATTTAAAGCACTTGCAGGCATTGAAATCAGTGTTAATTAAGTAACACCATATTGTTACTTGTCAGGATGACAGAATACTCAGACTCCAGTGTTTAGCGAGTCAATAGAAGACTTTTTGCAGTCAGTTTCTCTGTAAATAAATTTGGCATCTTGTAGCTTCAGCAGATCTACTGCAGATTACAGACACGTGTACCAGTTGACCCGATATGACACTTGAAAAGAAGTTGCATATGACCTTCATGAAGGTATGTTTTTGACACTAGCATTCCCAGTGAGTGGTGCTACTGGCGATAACCCAAAGCTCATATCAGAGAGTTGAGGATCAAGCTAGCCGAGGTAATCTGTCAAACCAAGGTAGCCACTGGGACAGCGGGTGGTAGACCCCTGATATGCACAACAACATTCCTAGATGCTTGCACGATCACATACACTTCATTTCTCTGTTTATATAACTCACACAGACACAGACTGTAAATCGACTGAAAGAGTTCTGATTCCTGGACCTTCAGCTTCATCACAAGACGCAGCACTGTGTTTCACTTTACTACAACTAATGCACTGCACCTTGTACATCTAACAAATAAGATCATGCTTGCCTCTCAAGTAATAAGCAAAAGTTGAACTAAAATTCACTAGCACAAACATACTTCTATCATTTTAACTATTTGGAGGAAATGTTGAATCCAAAAGCAACTGTTCGAGCATGCAGTTTTCTTGATAACCTTGTTTACAATTTGTGTTATCATAACAAGCCCCTCTACTAATCTTGCATGTAATATAACCAGAGTTACTGCTGAGTGCATCTTAGCCTTGCAAAAAATGATATCTTTTGAACCTCTGCAGTTTCCAAAAGGCCAAAGCAATACAATGCAAGTGTCTAGCAAAGGGGCATTTCTGTCATAGAATAAAATATATTTGATAGATAAGCCAGAAAGTATTAAAGCATCACAATAACTGTCAAACCAAGTAGAAGACAACACGCACAGACACACACAGACACACCTCTAAACACTCTAATCCCTTCACATTAGAACTCATCTTATTCTTCAGAGTTAGCAGCAAGCAATAATGGAGATAGCAGAGGAAAATGAAGGAGGGCTGATGAAGAGCAGGATGGAATTAAGTGGGGAGATGAAGGATACACTTTCTTTTCTAGATCTTTGATGTAGGTGAGCACAACAGGAGAGTGTATACATATAGTAGTATATGGAATATAGGGGAAGATGGACAGCCACTGACATTGTGAGATTTGTAGTTGTTGCATGCATTGTTATAATGCATGAAGTACATGGAAATGAAGCCCTGCAGACCTTTTATCAGCCACTTCATCTATCTACATTGCACATATATCTGACTGGCTGATGCATCCATACATATGTATGTTAAGTAGATCAAATAAGAAATTGACTTCCTGGACAGGTTGCTATATCATACTGTATGTAGTCCCATGTTGATAAGATATTTGATGGATAAATGGGGACAGACAGAAGACTGTAAAAAAGATGAGGGAATCTACAGAAAGTGTGCAAGTGAGGGAAGCATTTGAGTGAAAAATAAGAATAGTGCTGCATTCATGTTTAATGGACTAGATGAGAGATATCAGCTACCTACTTGACAGTACAGTTCCTCAGTTTTCAGGCAGCAAATTGTGCTAAATACTGTAACCTTCAGTTTCAAGTTGTAAATTATTAAAGAATGCACGTCATGTCAGCGTTCAGATTGTAAACATTCAAACAAATAACATTTGCCTAACTCAGAGTTCAATATTCTGACATAGCTACACCCACTAGCTAGAGCGTTAAACTGCAAGGTCCACACTCTAAACAAGAGCCACTTTCTCGTTGTCTGTATTGCATGACTTGCTGGAGACTCAACACATGCTACATTAATGAATGAAGAGAAAAAAGAATGACAGAAAAACTCACCAGTACATGAGCCATCGATCTCCTCATACGCAATACTGCAGACGCATCTTCCCAAGGGGACCAACCAGTCTCCATCAGCTCCACAGAACAGTTTGGGAGTGTCTCTTTCTTCAGCATGGTCAATACAAGCCCCCCTCACCTCCACCAATGAGGAAGAGTCCACACGAGGCACTGTGTCAGGAAATGAGGCCAGGTTCCTTAACGTGAAAGGACATTTCTTATAGTAAATCCTTACTGAAACCAAGGCAATGCAGGCACCGATGTCCTGGAACGCCAGGTAGAAACCCTTCCTAGTCATGGGTCCCACCTCCCGCACCTCAGTGTTGAGTTTGAGGATGCGATCTCCGAGGTCCATCTGAGTGAAGCTCTCGTCGGCAGCGATGGTGTCGATCTTGGTGTACTGTTGGGGCTTGAATTTGACACCGTGAGCCTCATCAGTCTCATGGTAGAAGAGGTTGAAGGTCTCCTTGCAGGTACCAGACACCCAAGGGATGGAGTTGCAGTCACGCAGGGTGAAGCGAAGCTCCACGTAGATCTTTTGGGCAGCCTGTCGAGAGATCCAGTTGGAGCGAAGCCAGTTGTTCTGGTTGGGCTCCATCACATTGCAAACCTGGAAAGTATGGATGGGCCGGTTGTGCTCATCCATCTCAGTGATGGCGTCCCACTAAACATGAAATAAGAATGGGGTAGGGGTAGAAGAGGGAAAGAGAGAAGAGCAAACAAATCTTAATGATTAATCAATAGTAATTAAATGATAAGACCAAAAGTCTTAAGTCCGTCTAGTGGCCCCGGCAGGCAACTCTGTTCAATATAAGGGCGATGGACAGAATGAAGAACACTGTTGTTTTCGTAAGTTAGGCTTAAAATGTAAAGTTTGTCCTGATTGTGGCTCTTAAGGATACGCCGTGGGGTCATTGAAATTGAAAAGGTTCCAAGGTCCTTTTAGAGCATTAATGTGCTAAGCAAATTTAATTGCAAACTGCTTATGTCTGCCTATTATGAGACACCTAAAGATGATATATGAAGTTGCATGAGAGGAAAGCTCAATTGAGAGTCTGGACTGTCCTCCCAAGAAGAATGACATTGTTAATTGTTTCAGAAAGTAGTAATTATGACAACAGCAAAGGATGAAGTTAGGTGACGTTATTATAGAACGATAGACAGTTAGGATGAGATCAGGGTGGATGTATGGCTCAAGAAAACATATGACTTCAACACAGGAGACTGCGGTTGGTTTCCAGTTCCCAACCATGAATCAACTTTGGTTTTGTTAATGTATGACCATGATTGTTCGAACCGTAACCACATGTATTACTATAACCATGATGATGTAGCTCCCCTGGCCTTAACAGAAAAGTAAAAAGTTTCTCTAATTATCTACATGCTTATCACAATATTTTCCCCTGAATGTAGTTTTTGGGTCCGACTAAACTTTAACCACAGGACTGTAACATCATAAAACAGATGTATCATTCATCAGTGATTTGTAACAGTTTTGGTATGATGTCCTGCTGATAAGGGAGAGAATAACTTGTTAATAACTTGTATCGTTCTAGTGAGCATTCACAAACACATTTTGATGTTTAATTTGCAGGACAACATTTACCTATGCCTACATCTGTAATCACTTACAATCTACCTCTGCACAGTGTTACTGTACTAATCTAGTGGATGTTCCAGCTGAATGGTGGTTGTCACGGTGCCTATCCGTGCCATATTAGAGTAGTTGCATGCTGGTCAGACACAGTACATTTTAGTTTCTGCAGTTCTAAAATTTAATACATCCAGATTAAATAATTTAATCATCATCTATTACATTTCACTGAACTTGCACATTGTAAGAATTCATGTGACAAATAAAACTGATTGATTGATTGACAACAGATCAGTAGCAAGTCCAAGTTGTTTTGCTAAATCGTGTGGTGCAGGACTATGGGGCTGAGTTAAATTAGCATGGTAAGTACATGCTGGTGTAGCATGTTAACCTGCTAACATAAGTCATTTATGGTAATTTGAACATACTGTCGTTATTCACATTCTCAATAACCACTGAACTAATTTCTTAATACATTCCATTGAAATATATTATTGATAAATTTATTGCATATAAGTAACTTCAATTAACAAAATGTTTGTTGAATGAGCTCCATATTACCTGCTGGTCCTGGGTCCAAACTGCCAAACAGGAAACAAAACCTACTAATGGCTTTTATAGTAGAGGGAATGCCGACTGTACCATTTTAAGTATAGAGGGGGGTTTTCATTGTTCCAGGGAATCGTCTTTTTTAGGACCCTAAACAACTTATATTGTTAATATTTCAATGTTAGGACAATAAGAATAATTAATAGAAATAGTTTTTGTTGTTTTTACATAAAATAGTTATTTGATTGTCTTGAGTGATGCACTAACATTGGTTTGTCTGTAGGAGGAGCTTCCTGTTTAAAAAACAAGTGGTAGAAGCTCCTTAAGCAGAGTTCATTGTTGAAGTTGGTTCAGTTCAAATGCAGAAGTGCTGCCCAATAGCCGCCCCAATAGCCGCCCCAATAGCCATGAGCCTAGCCTAACTTTTCTTTTGTTGACTTGTGTTATGTTCTTTTGACAAGTTATTGTACATTTATTTGTGTGTTTTGTCTTTGTAAAGTTTTTTCCCCCACTACCTTACCATAACCAGCCTGAACTGCTTGTTGGTGTTATATAAACGTCAAATAAAACATACACTGGGGGGAATTAGTGTTCTCCTTTCACCACTTGGCCAATCCTTACAGTTGTACTAGAAAAAAAATCTTAGGATTCATCCTCTTGGGACCATCAATATTCACATCAAATGTATTTACATTTAGGTAGCCATTCTTTTTGAAATACAGTGGCATGGATTAAACTGTTGGTGAAGTGGAACTCAAAAGAGCATTAATATTTAAATCAACTTATGACAATCAGATAGTAGGCTAGTTATTTGTTGTTGTCGAAACATTGTGCACTTGACCATGACAGACAGAACGTTATCCTCAATACTAGCAGGGAAATAAAACACATGAACAAACTAACAATTTATTCTCCTCTTATTTCTTCAGGTATTTATGGGTAGGTTTTCTGTTAGAATGATGTCTGATTCCAGCGACCTTGTCATCAGCTCTGCAACTTCCAGGTCACATGATTAGGGCGTATGGCAGCTTTGCAGGGTCATGAGGTTACCTGTCCCTGTGTTGATGGGAGAGAAGGTAATGTTTTTTTTTAGCCTCCTGGTCCCGCACAGCTCTCTGGTTTTATTAGAGTGGGGACTGGCTACATGGGTGACCCCAAAACCAGCTAACACCGACCTCCAAGAATCAAATTACTTGCCTGGGAAAAAGGTCTCTCAAATCACTTTGCTTACAATGCAGCTTTGGACCCTCCACAAGCCGCAGCATTTGCCTTTATGTGTGTGTGCTTTCAATTTAGACTGATATACAAACCATTTTGTTTTTACTGTATATGGTTGGGGTAGGATCTTTTTAGGCTATTACGGCAATTCACTCACCCACACTTGCACCCCCATCTCCTGTTATGAGCCAAACACTATAATCAACAAATTTTCACAGAGACAAGCAAGAGATGCAAGTGGAAGGTTAGGTGAGGAAGGCTAAGCATGAAGCTATTAATTACCAACCACCACATTCACATAACTATCATTTTGTATTTAAAAGTGAACTAATTACAAACACACACACTTCATATTCCCATTTTCTGGTCCGAGAGAAGAAATCCCTATTCTAATTACTGGCTGGAAAACAACTCCTATATAGGCAAACACAGTCCAGAGAATTGCAATGGAGCTGCTGGTTAATTTAGCAATACTATTTGCCTGATAAGCTTGTGCATTTAATAAGCTGTTTTGCACTTAGCTAAATATTACCTCTTGATGAGAGTAGTAATCAAAGCCTAATGTTTGCTTTCACATACTCATTATCCTTTTTAATAACATGTTCTAATTCAATCATCCAAAGACGACAGGCTTTAATCTGCTCTTCCCTCAAGGTGTCATTGTAGCATTACAGTCAAACAAATTGATTTTGATTAGACGTGATATTGCCCATCACACGTGAGGCTATGCACAATGAGTTATGCTGGGCATACAGAGCACTGCAGTAAAGTTAGTAAATTTCTTAATTCTTAATTCCTACTTCAAAGCAAACAAGGAACAGTACCACACATTGCCAATTCATTGTGTCACAGCTTTCCACATTAATATTATTAGTAATGGGTTATAAATATTAGAATTTTAGCAAGTTGGTTAAGTAAGTAAGTGTGTATGCAGAATACATTTTCAGAGTCAGTTAAAAAGCCAGTTTTATTCATTTACATAACTACCTACATATTTTGCTTATCTACTTCATGTCATAGTTTTTATTTCATGACTTAAAGGAATAGTTCAAAAATATGGGAGTACCATGAGAGGATTAAAACAACTCTCATGTCTGTACGGTTTATGTGAAGCTAGTCTCACTTAGTCTTACTTTGTTTAAAATGCCAACACAAAGAAAGCGGAAGGAAACGGACATCGGCAAAAAAACATGCATCTGGCAGAATTTTCTGCGGCACCGGAGCAATCCTGGTAGTGGAACGTTGAGGATATAGACTAATATGAAGCTATAGCGCCAGTAGTAGTTATCACAGACCGGTGAAGGCTGGACACATGGAGAAACTACTAGCCCAGCTCTGCCAAAAGGTATCAAGATTGTTTCAGAAAACACCCACCTTACACATCATTGTAACGCCATACATCAGTCAGCTGTTGACCTGCATAGGTGTTTGTAGGAGGAAAGATACATCAGCACCTTTGGGCTCCAAGACCCATTTTAAAACAAAAGTAAGCTCTATAGTTTAGAAGGGTTACTGAATAACTGGAGATTATATAGAATAATCCCTTCTCTTGGTTTATAAAGAAAATGTTTGACCTTTCCACATTGGAGACATGACTTAGGAATTGAAAAAGGTCCTCATGAAAATGTATGAAAACAAGTACAAGCATGTCTTTGTTGAAGACGCAAGCAAACTGAGATTGGTGAAAAAGGTTTTTCTACAAGACGGAAGCTCAACGAAAAAAGAAGGGATGACACTTTGGATAAACCAGATGGTTAATATTGCTGCAAATTCTGTGTATTTGTCAGAATAGTTCTAGATAAAAAACATAATATTTTATAAAGATGAAAACATAAGACATAACATATACGTGAGGAGTGATGTTGAGTGTCTGAATTAAATGTTATGTTACAATGCTTCTTAAAGGGCAACCAAGCAAGCCACTGAATGCCAGTAGATCACATATCAGAAAGACTGTTACTGAGCAGTGTGTGTGTAACTGTATGACTGTGAGGTCTGCTTCTAAAAGTATGCTGGAGTGTTTTATTAGGAGATACAAGAACGTTACTAAAGTTAGGAGGCAATGAAATGAGCCCAAATGCTATTGTAGATCAACTGTAGAGACAGAGACAGAGAGATAGAGGCAGAGATCAGTGTGATTTGTCCCAAAGGGGGAAAACAATCCACGGTGATAGGAACACATTGCTGCTTGAATCCCCAACTAAACACCATTCACAGCTGATCTAAAAGCCTCCAAGACTTTCACATCTTGTCTTCGAGCTGGTATTGTCAAGCAGCTATGTGGTATCAGCACTTTTAAATAAGTCACAATAAGAGCTGGGAATTGGGAGTTTTTCTAAATTGTCCTACAAGCAATGAAATTGATTTCCTCTTAATTGACTTCAAAATAAAAGGGACATTTCTGCGACAGCGTTACACCTTTGGGCCAAATCCTATCGTCCCTTGAAATCTCTTACCTGACAGGACCTTAGCCACTTTATAGTGTGTGTGTGTGTGTGTGTGTGTGTGTGTGTGTGTGTATGTCACTGATTTGCAATCTGAATGTGAACTAACATTCCAAAGTTAGAAAACTTTAAGGGAAGCCTTGCCTGCCCACCTCAATACCCTGCCATCCAGCCTTAACATGCATAATTGAAAAATGGTGAGAAAATGTGTGATTGATTGCAGCCCCCCTTATAGCCCATCTCTCTCTCTCATGAAAGAGAGACAGTCATTTTACTGGCCACTCGCCCGGAAGGTGAGCTCCTTATATTAAAGTTGTAAAACCCGGAGCCCTATTGAGAACAGCACTTTTAACTATAGTGTCATAACCAGCTCCACCCGTCCTCGATCGAAATTAAACATTTAGCAATCCTTAACATTCCCACCACTTGGTTTGGTCAAAAAAATAAAACACAATTTAAAAGTAAAATGTCCCTCTGTGCGAATGAGAGTGTGTTATGACCTACTATAAAATAATTACTTAATAACTATATTACTTACAGAAACCAGTGGGGCAGGTAAAAGAGTGGAGGTTTAAAAGGTTTACTATAAGACTGGAAGGAGACGTGTGTATATTGTGTAAAAATCTTAAATGTTTTTGCAGATCTGCCTAACACCCACACACGCAGATAAAGTTTTATTAATTATATTTACACGCTGTAGAAAGGCAGCAAGCAGTCATTTTTTTTTTTGGGAGAGTCTACTTTGTGCAGCCATGCTATGTCTACTGCACATTTAGTTTGTGTGAACAAACTGTGTAGTGGGAGTAAGTGGCCATTGGAGATACATACTGCCAGCTGTTTTATTGATACCATAAGACTAGGTGTCTATGCATGCGTAGTATAAAAACAAATTCATATATACACTCACAGCAGAAGCTCAAACACACACACACACACACACACACACACACACACACACACACACACACACACACACACACACACACACACACACACACACACACACACACACACACACACACACACACACACACACACACACACACACACACTGTATTTATTCATACAACCATTGTGTTGTTTATCCAAAGTATGTCCAGCGTATGGGAATTATTCTATATAAGGATGCTTAAATTTCTGGAAATATATGAGCAATTTGTGTTCCTGAAAAATAAATAATACACCTTTTCATCCGGTGGCTTAAATTTAGCGGGCCCCACAACAATTTTAGGAAGGAATTGCAAATATCCTATGGGAAACAGGACACTGCATATTGTATATTGTTGGTGGTAAATAAGAATAGAAAGAAATCACAGGTGTCCATTTGGGCCGCAAGAGACTGGATCTGTATAAATATTTATAATCTATTTTTCTTTAGTCATCACCGGGGGATTGCAGGACAGTACAAAGTGTCCTGAAGCCTCACTTGTTTCACTTAGAACAAGAAATGCTCCTGCTGTGGTCACACACATACACACACTGTGTCAGTGGAATTGGGAGCAGGTGTGTTTTTCCCCGGTCTCCTGAGACTTCCTTTCTCAATTAAAGCAAAAATAAAAGACTGGGGAGAAGATAGTGTGAAAACCCACAGCCGAATCATTTTCACAATCCATCTTTTTGTTTGTCTTTGTGCTTCCCCAAATTCAAATTCAAATTCAAATTTACTTGTGAGAGCGAAACTAATACATAAATCAATCAATCAATCAACATTTATTTATATTGCACTTTACAGCAACCAGCAGGTATCCAAAGTGCTTTACATCAGGAACCAAGAATAAAACAACATACCATACATTAAAAAGAATGAAACATAGAAAACAGTAAAATCAAAAAAGGTTACACAGAAACAGGAGGAGGAGAAGGAAATTGTCACACCACTACTATGTATATATATAAGCCATTCTAAACAAATAATAAAAAGAGCGACATCTGTAATAGTGTGAATATCAGGGGGTGACTTGTTCCAGAATCTCGGGGCAGCAACTGCAAAAACCCCACCGTTTATACCTTGACCTCGGGACTGATTTGAAGACCGCAATGACCGGCTGCGCTCACGCAAGGTTAAAATCTCGGACAATAAACTCTGTTAAAATCAACGAGACTCACTCCCCCTGTAGATCGCTGGACACACCCATGTTGGGCCATTCATCTCTCTCGCCCTTTTTGGCATTCACTTTACACATCAGACGAGTGATTAAATACATTTACCCCATTTACTAGTTCTGTTTCTATACAATTAACAATTTACACTACATAAAATCCTCTGTTGTCCCTGAGTGGCAGAAAGTGATCACTTAATTTGAAGGGTCTGATTCAATTACACAAAGTCTATTGAGACATTTTAATTTGTTCTTATTTTAACCAGAAATATTGCTTAGTGTTTTTAGGAGACTCATTATGTCTTGATACATACCATTGTGCATTCTTAAACACCAAGCAACAAAAAAAAGTAATTAGAGTAAAAAAAAGTTTGCTAAAACTCTCTTTCTCTCCTTCCTCTGTCTCTCTATCTTATCATTTCTCTGTATTCCCTTTGCGTCTGCTTCTTTCTTTCTCTTTATCTAATCTATCAATCCATTTTTTTCTCCCTCTTACTCCCCCTTTCCCCTCTCTATTCCCATGTCTCTACTCTGTTTGTGTCATTCTTTCTATGCCCTCTCTATCTTTGTTCCTCGTAAACTTTGTCTCTTACACAAACACATGCATCTTGCTGAACTGTGTGTGTGTGTATGTGTGTGTGTGTGTGTGTGTGTGTGTGTGTGTGTGTGTGTGTGTGTGTGTGTGTGTTGCCACTGTCACTGAGATTGAGACATTTTTATTTAATCCCAGAGCCTCCCTCTGTGATGGATGAAAAACCTCCACCTCCTGCATGCACACACACACACACACACACACACACATACGCACGCACGCACGCACGCACGCACGCACGCACGCACGCACGCACGCACACACAATTGTAATAGGAATGAGGGAGATGGATGAAGAATCTTTGCTCACTAGGGAACTTGATGTCAGCTCTTTGACTTTATGAGAAAAGAACAAACAGTGAGAAGAAAGTAAAACAACTAAAACTGAGCAGGAGAAAGTGAGAGAAAAATGAAATGTGCTCTTTCGGCCTTTTTATGACTAATGAATATTTATGATCACCGGCTGGAAATTTTGACTGTCACAGAAGTGAATAAAGTCACCCACCCCACCCCTTCATCCCCCATTTTATAAGATTAAGTCTCAGACACTATGGGGAACATTTTTACATTCAAAGCACCTCATTAACTCCAAACTCCCTCCCTCACTCCCTCAGTCCCTCACTCCCTCCCTCACTCACTCACTCACTCACTCACTCACTCATTCACTCACTCACTCACTCACTCACTCACTCACTCACCAAAAACACCAAATATGGCAATAAATATAGTATAAAATAAAAAATATATTTTACAATACCAATGTTCAGTGTTTGGAACATGTGAATGCTATACTTAAATACTGAAAATTTACAAATATGATATCTGATATATTTTAATAGAAAAAAAAGAAAGTCTTCCACTTTCTCACATGATAGACAGACAAACTCCCAGCTGTTTTCAAGTAGCTGCTTAACTTAAATCATATCTAAATGGCTATCTGCACTACTCTATTATTTACCCCAAACCTATTCACTTGTGTCTGAGTTTTATCACCAAAGTGTGTGTATGTGTGTGTGTTTGTGTGTTTCAGAAGTTGGTCTATAGAGGGCTCATTAGGGACAAGTGGGGCTTAACTTGGGGGATTTCTTCAATATCTGGCAACCTCTGCCTTATTATGTCTAACAGAGCCAACAAGACAATCAATACTTTGATTGGAGAATTATGGAAATTGATTTTGACTGTGTACTTTAGGACTTCCAATTCAATTACTAAATGTGTGCCAATGAGGAATATTGGCGGGATGTGACACTGGACAGAACCTGCATAACAATACTGAACATGTCAGAAAATCCTTTATATTGACACCTTAGCAAAATTAAATTTGAAACACTATTTCCCATGACAGCCTTATCATAGAACTACTCATCATGCATACATAGCCAGTATTGTCAATGTTAGGTTGAATCATTTTAAGTCAGTTTTCTCTCTCTTTTCTTTTCAATGTGTTCTTGCTGTGTAGCGATAGATTGTCAGGTTAATAATAATATAATTGAAATGAATAAATAATTGAGATATTGTCAACTTTGAAACACTTACCTTAACAATTAACTCAAGCTATTAGGCTATTTATTTACATTTTAAGGTCACAAGGAGGACACACATACTAACACATACATATACGGATTCTTTTTAATGAATCTATAATCAGAATGACTAATGATTGCATTATATAATTATGAGGTGTTGCTGGTTGGAGGCAGAAATACAAACATATGATTCTGCAAGAAGCTGACTGCAAGATAGTAGATGTCTGCTACATCAAACATCTTGACAAATGTGCAGATATGTTTCCCAATGATATAGAAACAACGCTGAAACTCAGGCTGTACTTTGACTTGGATATTTCAGTAAATGAACCTATCATTATCATTCAGACCCAGAACTGTATGGTAGATGGAGCATAGTGTTAGTTCAGACAGTGCACTGAAGTTGCACTTGCAATAGCTGAATAGCATCATCTGTTTCATGCATGCTTCACACTCACTTGTTTAATTTGTGGCAATCAGCTGATTAGTAACTACCATTTATATATATGCAGGTGTACAGCATGTACTGTATATTATTACCTCCTCTTTGAGGGCTCGCCTTAGAGGGCAGAGCCTTTTCTGACAAATTTAAATGTATAAGCATTTGATACAAATGGTTGATTCCTGCTTCCACATCTTAACGATATAACAGAAAGAAATTCCACAGTTTATCATCATTTTGGAAACACAATGCAATAAAATGCAGTTATTTATTTGCTGACAGGTAGATTCCTGCTGTGATGAAGTGCAATTGTTTTCCAATTCTAAAAATAGATGTTTTTGAGAAACTAGACCGTAAATTCTGCCAATTTTGTACCTCTGTATCTTCTTGTGCTGATCTTTGTGCTGAAATGAAGCTGTGATGTTGCTGCTAACATGTAAGCCAATACTGAAATAATTTGGCAGTTTAAAAAAAACAATAAAGTGCTCCAAAGTAGAGCAATGTGTTTCAAACAGGCAGTGAATGTTTAGAACTAGTTATTATATAATATATAATGCATTGTGTTTCATCTATCTCGGGGTGTGTACAGGAAAATGACTTTTAACAACCCCACACAATCCCCAGGTCATTTTTTGGCAGATGTACCACCAATCAGTACTAAACATATGGGAAAAATTGGCCCCTCAAAATAATAAGTTTTACAAGCAAAATTACAGCTATGATGTGAACATATTGGTATGATCACTGCCCTCCATATCATGTAAACTAGTTTCTGTTGTAATTTATTAGATGATTCGGTTGTACACGAAAATGCTGCTTGTCATTTGACTGTAAGTTGAATGCATTTTGATAAAGTACTTTTTAGATATTTGGTTGTTTGTCACTGTTCTTTAAGGGACCCCCCCCCCCCAACACACACACACACACACACACACACACACACACACACACAGTATCCCACTACCCAGCACACCCCTAAATCAATTGGAAGTGAGCGGTGAGCAAATGAAATCCAAAGACCCTGTGCTTCTCTCATTCCTGCATCCATCACAGTGGATGGGTAGCCAGCAGGGTGGAGCCTGAGCACCCGCACTCATCTGTCATCCCTGTGGTGCTCTCACAAATGACACCCTGTTGGCCATGGCCTCAGTAATCCAACGAAGAGAGCAGAGGGCGCTGAAGATAGAGTTCGACCCGTTTGACATTTTAAAGACTGCTCATGTTGGACTGATGTTTGGAGCTGATATTCAGTATCTTTGACCATTTTTTAAAAGTCAACGAAACACCCTGGTCATGGTGTAAAATCCTCAGGATATTATTTTATTTTATTAATGCAAACCAGTGAGAGCAAAAAATAAAAATGTGTTTGCAATTCCTTTGAGGCATATTTGATTTCAGGTTTAACAGACTGTTTAGTTAAATCCTCCCACTACACTGGAATGATTTCTTTGTTCAGACATTGACACCATACTAATTTTGCCAGCCTGGCTGCTCATTGATTTACATGCCAAATATACTGTAAACCCATGTATTGACTTTACAAGGGCTAACCCAAGCTTTCTGTGTCTTTTAAACCTGATTTCAACTCCACTTGCATCACTTGGACAAGTAATTCTTCTTTAAGCAAAGAGGGAGAAGCTGCAGCACAAAGAGCAAACTATCACAAAGCTCAAATCTGAAAGACAGACCAAACAAAACAAAACAGCTCACTTCTTAAAGTATACAGCAGATTATTACACTTTTTTGCCCTCTGTGACATGGGAGATCTTTGCAGAGTGTGCTTGTATACATGTCTTCGAGATAAACAAGAAGAAATTAAGTTGAGGCATTGAGGCTACAGAATAAAGAAGAGATAACAGTTTCACATTTCTAAATATTATGAAACTGAACCTGAATTCAACCTCAAGCCTACTGCTTGAGACAATGGAGGGCAAAGAAGGAATACCAGTGAGACTGAGCCTGCTACAATATGTGACAACGGTTCCACTAGCCCAATGGAATGATCACGGCCATCCATCAAGATTTTATTGATCCCCCACATAACAGAACTCATCTATGCAAAATGAATTTGCCTTGTACCATCACATATATGTTTTCCTTAAAAAGACAGTGGAGTGGCTGATGATAAATGTCATCGTTATAATGAAAAAAACATGTTTGGCTCTGTCACCACCTTAAATGTATTTCATTTAGCACAAGCTATTGCAGTATTTATGCCATTTTGCACAGTATAAGGTCCATTACAGTGATGGCCTCTGGAGAGGGTCCCAATCTATCATGGGTCATGTGTGGCAGCAATAGATCGCTCCTCTTGCTGTTGTATTCGATCAATCAAGGCTGGCATTAATGGATGCAAAGCTTTACCTTTACTCTTATATTGGATGAAAAAAGGAAATCTATAATTTGACAAGCCACATTTCTTGAAGTCAAAGAGGCCGTCCTTTCTGAAAGACCACCCTGTTTCCCACGCTGCATCAGACACATCCACCCTGATGAATTGCCCATGAGCCTCTGACACCTCTGACCTCCCAGTGCAATGTCCGCTGGTTTACATGCATGACATAATCAGTTCAGTAATTAGTGTCTACTTGAGGGTAAGACCAAAGAGGCCAATATATCATCAATATATTCTAATGACATTTGTGATCCACTAACCTTTCCTGTAACACCACCAGCAGGTTGACACTATAGTTTTGAATGAAATGTCTTGACAACTATGTATTGCCATGATTTCTGGTACACACTTTCATGTCTCTCTCAGGATGA
>NC_041341.1:24751039-24891039 GCF_004354835.1 Perca flavescens | reverse complement strand
ACTACTAACTGCAGCTATTAGATAAATATAGTGCAGTAAAAAGTAAAATATTTCCTTCTAAAATGTAGTAAAGAAGAAGTAGAAATTCTCATGAAAATACTAAAGTACTATACTCTACAAGTACATGACATTTGTACGTAAGCACAGTACCTGAGTAAAAGTACAGAAAAATTTATTTTCACACATTGATACCTCTATTGGAGTGGTCTCTGTATGTGATATTGCACAATATGACACTACCAATGTACTTTTCTGTCAGCTTTTTGTCATTGTTTCACACTTTACCCCGGAAATGTCGTCTATATAAGTGCTTTTAGAATCAGTAGCAATAGATTTCTAATGCCACTGCTGTGTGGTGTAGTAAATTGACACCACTGACTGAATCCAAATATCTCTACCTTCTTGACTAAGAGCTCCAGTGTCAACCTGCATGTACACTTAGTAGTGACTGATGAGAAGAAAACAGAGGAGAGAGGGATGGTAAGGTGGAGGAGCCTGTCGGGAACTCTGCCAGTTTCAACGTCAAAACAGGCAGAGCATCTCTAGATTCTCAGTCAGATTATAAAGATATCTGCTCTGTGAAAAGCTCCAAGGTTGACTAATTGGTACAAGTGCTGCAAAGTTGTGCAAGTTTCTGGCACATGACAGCGAAAGTCTGGATGACCCAGTGCCAAATGTGGAGTCGATCGTGACTGAGCGCCATACCGATCGACTAATAAAGAGTTTCTGAGTATACCAGAAATATTATGATGGTTTTTGAGTTATGCTACTGCTACTGGAAGGAGGAGGTGAAGCAGAGGAGGACAAGAAAAAAGAAAGACAGGAGGAGTGGAGTGAAAGTGGGGGAAATGGAAGAAGAAAAGAGAAAGGACCATGGGGAAAAGGAAAAATGAATGGAACTAAAGTCAAAGGAAACATTAATTAGTTTGGGATTAGAACTGAACAAAGAAAATAAATGTTGAATTAAAGTAAAAGGACAGGGGGAATTAGACAGGAAACAAATAATAAAAACTTACCAATAATGATGACAGAAAGATGGACTTCTTCTGACCTCTCCTCTCTGACATTTTTGCTCTGGTCTTCTTACTGGAGACCAGAGAGAAAGACAAAGAGAAATAGTCATGCAATGTAAACATTTACTACGATCAACCTTCTGCACCAAACCTCACTTACAAAATAGCAATGTCATGAATGTAAGCACTCCTGCAGTAGTGCGGTCAGTGGGCACACAGTGTGTGTGTGTGTGTATGTGTGTGTGTGTGTGGCCCAGATGAGTTCACTGTCCCATTACCATCACATCATTGCCCATAAACATGTAACAGCAATAGAACATCCCATGGCATTCCTCTGGCTCATAACTGCAAGCACACATCACCGTTGGCTAACCTCTGCTTCAACAAAGAATGGTGATATCACTCAATAATGATCTGCCTATTTCTTAGTTATGTCTTTTTCGCACTAGGCAAACGTTTATGTCAAAACCCCAAACTTAGTTGAAACACCAGTAAAAACATCTTTCAAGTCTGGTTTCACACCAGCTAGCAACTCTATTTCAACTCCACCAAAATGAGGTGAAGTTAAAGGTGCTCTAAGCAATGTTGGGTGACGTTCTTGTTGACGTTCAAAGTATTGTCAAACTAAACGGAGGCTAGCTCGCCCCTCCCTCCTCCTCATCCCGTCCCCTCCCCCTCCCCCTCCCTTCCACGCACTAACCCCCCCAACCCCCACCCCCAACCCCCACCCCCAACTCCTTCTTGTCGGTTATTGGCTGGAACACTGTTTGTTATGTTTCGTGGTGCAGGTTGGCGCGGTTTGTTTTTGTTTCCGTTTGTGGAGCCTGCGCTGTCTACAGAGACCGCGTTTTTTTTTACAGTGTATTCAGGGGACAGACAGCTAGCGGATAGTGAGGAGATGTTTGCTGTATGTGACAAAAAATGTTGTAGCCTAAAAAAACACGTGACATTGCTTAGAGCACCTTTAAGGTGAAAAATAAAAATAAACATTTAGTGAATGGCTGAGATGCTGTTTCAGGTCCTCCACACACAGTGACTGTAATACTGAAGTGGATGTTGGGCAAACCATCATTATGAGATTGTATGTTTGTTTTCTTACTTGTGAAATGATGGCTGGAGTTTGGATATGAATTTAATGCTAGCAATGCTTCATAAAGTCTGTGTGTATTTCTCTCAGTGAGGCATAAATTAACATATATTTGTATGTTTGTGTGAGTCCGTGCGCCTGCTAGGAGTGTTGAAATGAATCATTGCATTGACAGACCTAAATCGATTATTGCTTACTGATGTTACTTGTTGATTTTCCACTTGCTGCTTTTTTTTGCCTTTTGTCTGTTGTCTGTTGTGTTCAGACTCCGCTAAATTCAGGAAGTGTCTTTTTTAAGAGGAGATACAATAAAAAGGGGAGTTCATATATATCTGACTGCTTGAATTTGTTGATGAAAACCAAAATGTGTAGCAAGAAATAATAATATTGAGGTGACGCATCGTGGTGCATCGGGATATCGAATCGAAGACAGGATAATTGTAATCAAATTAAATTGTGAGACCAGTGAAGATTCACACACCTAGCGCCTGTGTGTGGTCATGTGTAAATGTTTGTTTATGTCTTTGTACATCTGCAAGATCATGCCTGCGATAGTATTTACTTTTTGTCCTGCTTTGGTTTGCTCTAAGCATGGAGCGTGTGTGTGTGTGTGTGTGTGTGTGTGTGTGTGTGTGTGTGTGTGTGTGTGTGTGTGTGTGTGTGTGTGTGTGTGTGTGTGTGTGTGTGTTCATGCAAGAGTGTTAGTAATGAAAGCATATGTGTTGGCTGGGGTCCTTTGGTAAAGAATCACCCCTTAAGCTGCGTTTGAATTCAAACTATGAGCCCAGAACCAGTCTTACAAAGGCTCAGAAAGATTTGCAAACAAATACAAAAAAATGTAATCAGAAAACACAGAGTGCTCTGGTGTAAATCACTGTCATCAAGAAGGAAAATAGTGGAAGAAACTGACACATGTTCGATGTTTAATAGTAAGAAAAAGCAACCCAGCACAAGCAACTTGCATGCTTGATTACACTGCACCATTTCATTTAAAGGGCCACACTATATATGAATATGTTTTATTACACATCACATTTTAAAGTGATGGTTTGGAGTAATTTCACCCTAGGGTCCTTTGCACCATGACCTCGAGCCAAAAACCCCACCAGAAGCTTTTTTCAGCTGGGTCGAACATTGGGAGAGTTAGCGTAGAGTAGCGTTATCAGCTGAATAGCTTAGCGCAGGGGCTAATGGACCCACGTTTGTATCTCGTAAATGACCCCACTAATAATGCCAGAAATGATACCAAACTTCTACACTAGTACAAATAGGTTATGCATTCATAAACAATGGATTGTAAAGTTTGTAAGTACACCAGAAGTTTATGTAAATAACACTTGCCTGCTGGCTTCTGCTCTCTGCTGTTGTTGTTGCTGCTGTAAGACGAGTGCTTAGGGCCGTCTACAAATTACAACACCGAAAAGAGATACAACAAAAATATTTATTAATTTAACTTTTTTTTAAAGTAAGTGCTGTAGTATAACTAGCAGGAGACAAGTTATAATTGAGGTAAGTTTGGAGACATTACCTTATTTAATCATTAAATTAATAAATATTTTTGTTGTATCTCTCTTCGGTGTTGTATTTTGTAGACGGCCCTAAGCACTCAGTAGCAACAGCAGCAGCAGCAGCAGCAGAGACGAGAAGCCAGCAGGCAAGTGTTATTTACATAAACTTCTGGTGTACTTACAAACTTTCCAATCCATCGTTTTATGAATGCATAACCTATTTGTACTAGTGTAAAAGTTTGGTATCATTTCTGGCATTATTAGTGGGGTCATTTACGAGATACAAACCTGGGTCCATTAGCCCCTGCGCTAAGCTATTCAGCTGATAACGCTACTCTACGCTAACTCGCCCAATGTTCGACCCAGCTGAAAAAAGCTTCTGGGGGGGTGTTTGGCTCGAGGTCATGGTGCAAAGGACCCTAGGGTAAAATTACTCCTAACCATCACTTTAAGCCAATATTTTTTTTCAAATAAGTTTTCCCTATCTTGCAGCATGAAAAAGTGTGTGTGTGTGTGTGCGTGTGCGTGTGCGTGTGCGTGTGCGTGCGTGCGTGCGTGCGTGCGTGCATGCGTGCGCGCATGGTTTCTGACAGGGTGGCAGTACACACTGAATGAACGCTGCTTCTGTATGCTTCCTGAGACACGGAGGATTCCACAAACACTGTGGAACTGCTGGGTGTTAAATTACTCTCTCCAATTATAATTTGCTTCTAATCTACAAGTAATTACCAGATTACATTCAATATTCTTAACTACCGGGAATCAAATGCACAATCCTGTGATCAACTCAACGTGTGGATAAATTAATTTTCTGGCCATTAAGATGAAATAAAAAAACTTTGAGTCAGTGTTACAGACAGTTTTGGAATGATTAATATGAGACATGGGAATTAGAATTGGATACTAACCGCCACACCAAAAACATAAAAGAAAAAAATATGTAAGGATTCTATTTATTTTCACAGCTAAATAAAATTGGAAGTCATATATATGTACATTGGATTAGTAAAGAAGACAAACAATGGTATCAGTGAAGACCGCACTCACTCACTCACTCACTCACTCACACTCACACACGCACGCACACACACACACACACACACACCTTTAATTACTGTTTTTAAGTACATTTCTCATGGAGTCTCTGAGTGTTAATTATATGAAAGACAGATGCAGGTAGATGTATAAATGTGTATATAGATACTTTTCTTGGATCTAAGGCTTCCGTCTGATTTCCTGGTTTTATAGGGGACCCATCACACCCTGGATCCTACTGATAACACACCTGGATCACATCTGCTCACTCAAACAGTCCTGAACACATGAGCACATAGTACTCAAACTGATACAAGAAGACAAACAGTCAACCTTTTACTGGGATTACTTTTAACTCATATTGGACCATGGTGCTACTGTTGCAGATTTTTATTGAAACATTTGAGGTCCACAGATTTTTGTGTGTGTGTGTGTGTGTTTGAGAGAGAGAGAGAGAGAGAGAGAGAAAGAGTGTGAGAGAGAGAGAGAGAGAGGTGGGGGGATGAAGGCGCCATTAACTGCTATCTGAGGTCAAAATCTGTGTGTCTGGCTCTAAACCGCTGATGTCACTCTTCCATGTCACAGACTTGAGTGAAAAACCGTTTGATCATTGATGATGGCTAATTCCCAGACCCCGAGGGTTTGATTTGCGTAATTACAGCTTCAACACACATATACACACACACACACACACACACACACACACACACACACACACATATAGATATATATCCTATAAATACGCACAGGGCTGGCTTCTGAGGGAAAAATAAGCTTAATTGCACAAGTCCTTGTGGTAACACCACAACCGGTGTGTGCTTGTGTGTGTGTACGTGTGTGTGTGTGTGTGTGTGTGTGGGTGTGTGTGTGTGTGTGTGTGTGTGTGTGTGTGTGTGTGTGTGTGTGTGTGTGTGTGTGTGTGTGTGTGTACATGCACGTGTGTATTGGGTTGTGTGTTGCTGCTGAAGAGATAAAAAGGGAGACAGCACTTTATTTTTCAAATCAGGAAATGAAGAACTGCCAAATGGCTGTGGACCCCCTTAAGGCTACTCATTATGGGGTTAAAGTGATGTGCGCACACACACACACACACACACACACACACACACACACATACTCCGCTGTGTCTTTTGACACTCTGTTCTACCTCTTTCCACCCTCACTCTGTCTCTCTTAGCCTTACTCTTTCTGTCGGGGCAGGTCTGAGATGAAAGCCAGCCCAAGTCTTTTGCCCCCTGAGGATATTAATCTTCTAACGACCACATAATCTCCGATAAATAACCCTTCTGTCTTTAGCGGTGTCATTACCAGGTGAGCGTATATACAGTTTTTTGTGGCACCAGTAGAACACAGAGATTTTACAGAGATTGTACTGCTCATACTGGGCAGCTCCCAGTATGAGCATGTCAATTTAACGCACTGAGGAAAAACAGTTCAATCAGTTCAGTTATTTTTTTAAAGCCTTATTTTGCAACATTTGCTAGACCCCCTCCCTTCATTAGCTATGTCTTCATCTCTGTTTTTCATTTGGTTGCATTTGATTGTTCTTTTTGTCAGCAGATGAAACCCAATATGAAATCCACATAACTATCGGAGGACAATTTACTCTGCTTCATTAAAAAATGCACAATAACAAACCCACTGACCTCAAAAATGTATAAAATGCGATTCAATGAGACCTAAAAGAACACACCCTTCATCAGAGTTCCCTGGCCTACAGTAACAAGCATAATGCCTTAATATAATGAACTTCAAAGCAGAATTAAATCTGTATTGATATGGACTGCAGCTAAATACAGTATGACAGCCAAATGTGATAGACTTAGCTAAAAGTCATTATGGGGATGTTTATACCCTGTAGGTGAAAGGAGGGGTTGGCATATGGAAATTCCCATAGATCAGCTCATACAAGCACATATACATTAAGTAGACAGTTAAAGTTAATTCTCTAAACTGTTCCTCATTTTTTTTGCCAGTGGCAGCAGGCATCCACCCATACCTGCCAGTCAGTCTCTTTTTATTCATGCTTGTGTTTGTATTCTTTAGACCTTACTGTGTAAGCACATTGTGTGTTAATGACTAAGAACATTTCAGGTGATTAGTTTCTTATAGGAAATGGGCTTTTCATTATTGGTCATTACTTGAAAAACAATAGTCATGTCTCTGGCAGCACAATCATACTGACAAATGTGCTTTAGTCTTTTGTAAGGAGTAGATTATTACTGCATGGTTAGTCTGTGGTAGGCCAATTTTTCCACCTAGAGTGGAAGGCCAATTCCCAAGCATTGCAGCCTTTGTCATTCCTAATTCTGTTGTCGGCCTCAGGAGGACTGCAGTGTAACATTTGGAAGCTTCACAATATCTCCAAGATCCCAAACCACTTCATGTGGAGTCCTGGACCAACCAGTAGCAGTCGCTAAATTCAACGGGCCGAGCCACAAAGGGACCGCTACCGGGAGATGATCCCTACAATCTATGTAGTTACTGTAGACCCACCCGGTTTCAAGATTAAAAACACTACGTAAATATGATCTAACAGTGTGTAAATTATTGTTATTGAATGTCAGCTAATGCTTGGGATAAATCCAACCTTTGATTTTAACTTTAGTGGACACCATGTGAATGACCCACATATTTAGGTGTCAAATCCCAATATAAAGAAACTACCCTATATTTTCGATATTCTTTATGTACATGTATGTATGCTAAACCTTCCGGCTACCATCTTTGTTTGGATTTTGGAAAACCGGATCCTTAGTGACTTAAATGTAAGGGTTACACATGAGAGCCACAAACTGGGGCAACACTAAACCAGGTTAGTGCACTGAAAGGACTAAACAAATGCCAACTTTTAGCACTTTTGTTGTTGTTAAGTTTTACTGTACCATTAAATGGACACTGTTTAATGGACACTGTTAACCAGTGTTAAACATTGCTCTTTATGTCTCTTTTTTTTCACCATTTCATTGATTTGATCCCATTCATTATTTTCATTATGAAATATAGAGCCTAATAAGTCTCTTTCTCTGCATGGTTCTGTGTCTTTCCGTCATGTAATTCAGTATAATTTCCCATGGATTGTATGGGAAATGGCTTTTCGCCATCAGTGTTTAACACTGTAATGTCTATTCATTACACCGGTTGATAATAACTTCCTGCCCGATTAAGTAATGGGCTAATCAGTGGCAAGGCTTCTCGGCCAGGAAGCAAACCAGTGAAGAAGATGAATGAGGTTAGAGGGTGGTTTGTGGGCTCTTCCTCTTTACTTAATTTCTGATGACAATTAAATCAGCAGCATGTGGATCCAAGGGTCTCTGTCATCCTGGTTTTGGTAATTCTAAAAGGAAAGTCTGTTTTCCATTGCAATCTTTCTCAATCTCCTATCCTGTCTTTGTATTAAATATATATTCAATCTTATGATTCAAAAACAACATATGCTCCAAATGCTTGCTATACAAATGAAATTGTACATGTTAGTACTGGATCGTTAATGCTGATATTATTTGACTTGATTTGCTGATAGATGATGATTTTTACCAATATTTGATAGCTATAGCCATTTATACTGCAGTATTAATGTCTCACTCTGAATAAAATATAATTTTGGCCCCATACAACAGCTAACCAAGCTATTGCTCTAATCCTGTCATAAACACATATAATCCTTCCGCTTCCAGGCCATAAACTATTTCCAAAGTTGATCAATACACTGCTTTATTCCTAAAATAGCCAATTACTTTATCCTTGGCTCAACTTGCCAAATCCAAGCAAGATCTTAAACACATGTTACTCACTCTGGCCGCCTGCCTGTTTGCGTGTGTGTGTGTGTGCACAACACCTCAAATCCTGCTGTTTTCCAGCCAACCAAGCAGCAAGTATATCAAACTCACCAGCTTAGAGCCGCTGATTCTCCAACTATTACAGAATGTAGATCATTTTCTGTAAACTAAAGTACTGTGTATTTGTAACAACTTCCCACTGCATCAGGACTGCACATGTCAATACTAAGTGTACACCTTCACGCTAACTAAATCAATCAAAAACTAACAGTAGCAAATATAAATGTACCTTGCTATCTATAGACGCAAGATACATAATGAAGTTAACTGGCAAAAGGTGCCACAATAATAATTAAATAAATGCTGGGATATTATGATTATGACTAAAATAAATGATGAATTAATAAAGTAATAACATTTCAACCCTGTGGGTTTGTAGATAAAAAACAGAGCAGAAAACCACTAACGTGGATTTCCCCGCTATCAAGTCTCTGCAGTCTCTCATTTAAACCTCTTGGTAAACAGGTCCAGAGGGCAGGTCTAGAGGGGCGGCCCAGGGTGCCACCCGCCCCCCTTCCCCTGAAATATAATTCCAATTTGTTGAGAAAAAAAAAAAACACAAGTTAAATTAATAATGAATGTGATGTGTTTTATTTAGCAAAATTTCATTGTGTTGTTCTGTCCTATACAATATTTCCTTTATTTCTAAGCTGATTTTCTATGCTGTACTCTGATTAAATCCACTGCCCCCCCGACTAATTATTGGTCCCCCCCTGTGCCACCCCAATTAAAAAATCCTGGAATCGCCCCTAACAGGTCTCTCCAACAAGGTTCATTTTACCATGTATTTTTAATTTAAACACTGCATGGTTGTGCCTCTGATTCTATCTACTTTGTTATGTTTCATGTCAGGTTTTTCACTCAAGTAGGTCCACGATAAAGACCTCACCAAAACACCCATCGCAAAGTGAACATAATTGTGAATTGTGAGTTATGAGGATATTATAATCAGAGAAACTCTTCTTACAATAGTCTATAATCATTCCAAAAAAAACATTTTCATTCAGTATAATACTATGTCATTAACTGTACAGTGTCCATAATCATCTGCCTTTGCTTCTAATAATCTGAGAAGCGCACACCTCACCTGAATTTTCTGCTCTGACTTTGAATAATCATTCCAAGTGTGTGTTCAAGAATTTGGCCAATCCACTTTTAAGTCATTATAAGTGCCCTACTGTCTTTTTTCAAGAAGTGAATTACAAAGGAGGAATGTGCTGCTGGCATTTTGTCTCCTTTCTATGATTTGGAGGCAGCTGGAGAGTAAATAGAGGGGTGGCGGCAGCGCTGTCAGTCAAATTAGACCAACCGCTTTCACCTTCTGCTGAATCAGACTGTGACTGTATCTCAAAAAATCTCATCATGGGAAAATATCTAAAAACAAAAAGACAACACTATGTTTGCAGTGCACATTAATCATTATTATCAAATAATCACACACTGCCCTGCTGACATGCTTGCAAATGTTCATTTCCATTCTCCTTGCATGTCTTGTCAGTGCTAAAGGAAGTCAAACTCACTAAACAAAGGGGCCATCAAGGCTCAGCTTTCAGGAACTAAATGAGCCAGAAAAAGATAAGTCTAATTTGCAACCTGATGACCGTCTTAGTTTGATGTGAAAATACACCCATGATTAAAGTGATTTCCAACTTTGGAGACAGGCACAAACCTCAGACGACAGCTGGCCCTCGTCTGCCGACTAAATATCCATTTAGTCCGACTCCATCCAACTGCAGCATCGTGGTTTATCAGTGTAAACTGTATTTTCGCAGGAGTGTCAAAACATGCTTGGCAGCAACTTGAATTTCCACTGACAAATCAGAGTAGTTACTACAATAACTGGGCCACACAAAGAGTTGATGGCTCACATGTCACCTACAGTTGAAAGACTGCGATTCGCTCATGGAAAAACTTCATGTAAAATACTTAATTCCTTAAATAATGTGCAGACGTTTTCTAAAAAGCAGAAAATCACATATCCAATAATATCAATGTTGAGTTACATACATGAGCAGAGCACTACATGAAATGTGTGTTTGTGTGCGTGCACATCTGTGTATGATGTTTCTTCATCTCTCTTCATCATTTGATTGCTTTAATTACAGACTTACTGTCAGCTTCCCACTCTGCGTGCAGGAAAAACTAACTCTTAGGGCACATGAAAAGAAGTCACACACACACACACACACACACTCTTGTAAACACACACCTATCCCAGCTCCAGTCAGTCAGTAGGTTCTTTGATTCTCTGCCTGCCGGTGATCCGTCTTTCATCGTCTCCTCTCCCTGATCCCTTGTTCCCCTCTTTAGCTCTGCTGGGGCAGAACATCTCTCTGTCTCTGTCTCTGTTTATTTTACAGTGGCTGTAGGTGGGAAGCCTAATCTGAAACCAGGAATCTGTCTGCATGCGTCTTATTGCTGCCCTCTAACCTGCAATAATAGGATAGCAGAACCATGCAATCCTATCAACTAAAAAGTTAGGATTTATATGTTTCCTAAGTCAATAGGATGAATATGTTTCTGGACAATACAGAACCGTAACAGACCATTAAAGAATGTACAAAACCCTTGAAATCAACAGTGGACAAGCCTTTTGGGAACCTTGTGTGGTTACCAAACAAGAATACTGCCACAGCTCTAATATAAATGACCTTAAGTCAAAGTTAAAACATTGATTTTTCAGTCAAATAAATCAGCATTGGATCCGCATTGTTCATTTCTGTTTGTTTCCAGTTGTCTGGAACTCACTTTGCTCACTAAGCTTTGCAACAATAAACCGTAGGTGTGCGTTTTCACCCTTTGTGGGGAGTTCTTAAAACAAATCGGAGGGCTCTTGGAGTCTTTCTTGCGGGGGGGATAATTCTAGTCGTCTGAGCAGCAGCTATAGTCATGATGGATGCAGGAATCTTCAAAGCGCAAATCCTCGTCAATCCGTTGGATAAGTAAAGACTCAAGAATTTAAGCAGTTATTTCAAGGGATGAAAGTTGCAGACCAACAAAAGCATTCACGCCTGCTTCTGATAATGTGTATTTTCATTCGTCATACACATCACACCCCAGATACTACACCCATCTGCACAGGTGCCCCGACCGACAACACAATCCCTCACCGGCTTCCCACCTGCCAATTAATTATCTCGCCAACCAAGCCAGAAACAACACAGTTTGGTGTACAAGAGCTGTTCCTTTTAAGCACCAGCCAGCACACACCAATTTGTTTTAGCTTCAAAGCTCTCGTGTATTTTTGTGCATCATATTAACTCTGATTTTCAAGACCTCACTCAATATTTCTGTTTTTCCACAATGTAAGAAATGAAGTTTTGACTCAATGACTCTGTATAGAAGACACTGACTGAAGTAGGTTCCCAATACAGAGGACTCTTTTGTAGACACAAATTAGACCACAAACCCCAATTGCATTAAACCTGCTCCCTTGGGCCTGCATGGAGAGGTTTCAACTGTTGATTTAGTATCGGTTTGTTAAAACTGTCTGCGCTGTGCATGGGGGATATAATAATGGTGAGAGTTAAACCCATGATTGGAAAAGTTTTGTTCTTCTTCCTTGTATGTTGCTTTGCTGAGATTATTGCATGTAAATTAAAATATAATGAAATGCAGCTACCTCCTCGTTTTACCAGGGACCTCCTGGAGGCCCTTCGGGGAGTCCTGAAGTCTATATTACTTGTTTTGTTGTCTGTCCTGGTGACTGTGAGGTATGCAGCAGTAATTAGTGTATATTGTCAGATTAAGCCTTTTCTTTGCTCTTTTAAGAACATCACTTTTAGCTGCACACACTATCAGCGTGCATGCAGAACCTCAGCATACTGATAGTTGTATTTTATCAGTGGATTGTTTCTTTGCTCATTTCTGAACAGCTGTCAGGGTAAAATACAACTGATAGAGGTAAAAAGCCTTCTGAATATACTGTACTGTACATCAACACTTCTTGTCCAGTGCTTTTAGTAATCTCAGACATTATGAATACAATTAAAAGGAACACACCGACTTATTGGGACTTTAGCTTATTCACCGTATCCCCCAGAGTTAGACACAGAGCTTAGCACAGATCCTGAAGGTAACCGGCTCCATCTAGCCTACTGCTCCCAACAAGTGACAAAATAACGCCAACATGTTCCTATTTACATGTTGTGATTTGTATAGTCGCAGCGTGTACAAAAAACAAGGTCACATGAGACACAGCCATCTTCTAACCGTATACAAACTGGGAACTATATTCTCAGAAGGCAAAGCACTGCTACTTGGGCGGAGTGATTAGCGCAACACCTGAAAAGCACCGTTGCTCTCTGCTCCTCAACACAAGGCTTCTTGTGTGCCGTGAGCAAATCACTCCGCCCAAGTAGCAGAAGTTGCAGTTCTTTGCCTTTCTGAGAATATAGTTCCCAGTTTATATACGGTTAGAAGACGGCTGTGTCTCATGTGACCTTGTTATTTGTACACACTGTGACAATACAAATCACAAAATGTAATGTGAAAATGTTGGCATTATTTTTTCACTTATTGGGAGCAGTAGGCTAGTTGGAGCCGGTTACCTTCATGATCTAGGCTAAGCGAAGCTAGCGGTGGAGCCGTCAGACAGAGTTACGACACGCACGGAGATGAGAAGGGTATGGATTTATCTAACTCTGGGGGATATGGTGAATAAGCTAAATTCCCCAAAAGTCGGCGCGTTCCTTTAAGTGCAACACTATCTTTTCACTTGAGTACTCTAAAACTGAGAAAGAAGTATTTCAGTGAAGTCTCTTTGTACTTTTTCCAGAAGTCATAAAATAAAATAAACCATAAAAATAAATGTCATTATCCCTGTGGGGAGGAAGTTGACACTGACATTTTTGTTTATTTAGATGTATCTCCTACTGGATTGTTAGATTATCACTATACATCTACATGTGTTACATTCACATAGATCATTATTACAATCCTATACATTATACAAAATGTAAAGGATTCTTGCACATGTTCGTGGTTCTGCTGAGGCAGTTTGGATAAAAGCCTCCACCAAACAGTCCTGCCATAAATTCAAATTAGTAACCTAATGAGCTGAAAAAACTTCACTTCCAAACGTAAACTCTTTCTGATGTGTTTAGTAGAATTATCTTTTAGATGTTGTTAGCATTATGAAACATTCAACCCTAACAGGCCTCCTGAGCTCTATAAATTTCTTGACGGGGGAATAATTATGCTGTATGGATTGGAATCAGCTGTGACATAAATCTCAACAATAACTTTCACAGAGAAAAGAAATACAAGAATCCCTTCCCTTTCTATGACATCACTCCAAAATAAATAGGGTCATTGTGTGAATTCTAGTACTGAGCAGTATTAAGCGACAGAGCGGCGAGTAAATCAACACATTATCTATTCACTTCATTCTAGAATGGGATGATCATGACTACAGGCGCTGGCTTTGTTACTTTTTCTGCCTTCATCCCTTTAATCCTCAGAAACCATATTAACTTCTTTTGAAGATGAGTTACACTCCCTCCCCTGTTTCTTCTCGGTGTCTCCTTTGCCTTTCTACCTGTGAACATGAAAGATTCAGTGGCAGCGGAGACGCGCTGTGCTGGGGACTGCAGGGGGAGAGAGAGAGACACAGATAGAGAGATAGAAAGAGGGAGAGAAAGAGAAGAGGGGGTAGAGACGGATTGATTTCCACCTCCAGCAGCTACAGTTCAAAGCCAGCCAGCAGACTTCAGAGGCTCGGCAGGACCCGGCATGTCCCCAGCCGGGCCGAGCTGCCTGTCTGCGGGCAGGACTTCCCCCAGGGGCCCCGGGGCCCGGGACAGTCAGGCGGCACCAAGAAAACAATTATGCAGACAGAGAAGAAAAGTGTGCAAGGTCACACACTTGCTCAAACACACAGCCACAAATAGACAGTGTCATAGGCAAACTTCCCCAATGCATACACATACTCATACAGGACTGATTTGGCTTATCAGCATTGAAATGATTTATCATCCAGATAATATAAAAACCCAAACGCTTTTGCAACTGAATGTTCTTCTACTCTTTTCACACTAATCAAAATCATCACTAGAGAATAAAGTTTATATCTGCAGCATGTTTGGAATTCAAAAATCACAACCTTGTCAAAAAGCAGTCCAGGCCTAAAGTGTGAAGCTGGTGATGTGAGAAACAATCTCGTTTCTCTTCCACCTTGGGCTACAACCTTTGCACCAACACGCACAGTACCTTTCACAATGTATTGGGGGATATGCCTGTTTCACCCAGACTGTATTTAAACATGAATTTCATGTAGATGAAATTCATGCAAATAATACTATTGGAAATATATTCATACATAACTGATGCACTTGACAACAAACATGTCTTTAGCCTAAGAGATGTATACTTTGACCAGTCTGAATCAGTCTGTCAAATAAATAAGATGTCACATCTTTTGTTATGACATGCATCAGCAGTGTTTCTGTTCAACCCTTACATTTCCTATCACAAAAAGAATAACAATTCATACGTAGCCTATTTTTTTATGTAAAATTACAGTAAAGCACATGTTTGTTTGCCATAATAAGAGTTGCTCAGGAATTTCCCCCAAGTCTTGCAGCAATCCGTCCTTGCATTCCTGAGAGTCTTACCTGAAGCTCAGAGAGGGGGGGCACGCTGCTCTGGTTCCTCAGCGGCACTGCGAGCTCTGCTGGCGGGGCGATCAGTCCTTGGTGGTCGGTGATCAATATCTAGATAAGCATCGCCAAGGGACTGGCTGTCTGCGAGTTTTTACTCCACTCAGTCCAAGTTGTGTCTCAGCCTCCACTTTGGTGCATGTCGGTGTGTCTGAAGGCTCCTCCTTGATGAGAAAAAAGTGAGAGGTTTTTCTCCGCCCTGAATGAGAGACAGATTAACATGTCCCAGGTAGACTCTTGGCAATTAACGTGCTGCAGGCTACGACTCAACTCCGCCACCTAGTGTTTCAAGTCAAGTTTCAAAGTATTTATTGTCGTATGCACAATAATTACAATTCGTTGGCAATGAAAATCTAGGATCTTAGGCTGTCTCCAACAATGCTCATTAAATATGTAAAAAAAAAAATGTTTTTTTAAAAATTAAGTCAAATTTATTAATGTATTTTTATTTATTTAATTTAACCTTTATCTGACCAGGAAACAACCTCATTGAGATTAAAAAAAAAAAAAAATCTTTTTCAAGAGTGTCCTGGCAGCAGTACAGTCACACGAACACAAAGTACACAAAAACAGTTAAAACATAAAACTATTTCCTAAAGTCATAAATACATCAAACATCTACAGCCAGATGTGTCTGTACTCCAAGTCATTTAGCATCCTCTTCAAAGCGACCAATAAGACCAGCTCATTAAGTTTCAAGGTTTTAAAAGAGAAAGAGAATCAAAGACATTAAATAGTGCATATATATACGGAGATGTAAACAGGTGTAAAAGTAGAAAGGTAAAGTGGCAATATAAAGTCAGTGATCATCATAAGGAAAACAACAACCAAGATTAACACAAATCAGTTTTACTTTGCACTTACTGTATACCTCTATAATAATATGTGCAAAATAAATGTTATTGAACATATGTGCACTGATCTATATCACCAAGGTTACGTGTTAAAGGTGTATTAGCTCACAAAAGCAGTATTTCTAGGACATGTATACACTGAAACTAATATAATTTTGTATATGGTATTCTCTCTGAATATATGTGTGTGTTTATATAGGCTAGATGCAGCCTTACATATTAGGGCTGCAACTAACTCATATTTTCATTATTGATTTTTTTTTTTTTTTTGCAAATGTGTTCTCAATGAATTGATTAATAGTTTGTCACAAGTTTCTAGGGTCAAATTGACATCTTCAAAATTGCTCATTCGTTTAGTCAAACAATCAAATTAGTTAAAATCCAAAGATATCAATTATGCTGTCACATAAGACAAAAAAAGTAACAAAAACCTCAAAGAATCATTGAAACCAGTTAATTTTATACATGATGAATGTAGTGTTTGCAATGCATATTATAATAACACACTTTAAAGGGGTGATAGAATGATTATATAGGTTGAGCAACCACTCACACATACATTGGAGACAAGACAGTGCAATGTTATACATTGTTTGTCTGCTATTTTGTTATTAAATTCACTTCTGAGACTTTTTTATGCGAGAAATCAACTATATAAAGCTCAAATATGGGCCGTTTTACGAAAATTGATGGCTAATTGCAAATTTGGTAAGACGTTTTGGACTTCATAAGCTGCAGACAGTCTGACGAGAAAGCTCGAGCCTGCTTGGATCCATACCCAGGCTCGGGGCTCTGCGGAGCTGGCCGGCTGCCGGCATAACTATAGTATATTTACAGTTTGAATTTCATCAAGCCACTTATATTACAGCTACCCCAAGGTCTTATAAAGCTAACAGTGATGTCCGATTTCAATCCAATGCATTTTTGTGAATATGAGGGCTTTCGTTAGCTGCTAGTGTCCCTTCAATCTTATGGGTAAAGCTCGCTGCTAGTTAGCTACACTTTCAGCATAACTAGAGTATATTTACAGTTAGAATTTCGTCACATCACTTATATTACAGCTACCCCAAGGTCTTACAAAGCTAACAGTTGTGTCTGTTTTTAATTTAATTTATTTTTGTGAATTTCAGAGGTCTAGGAGGAGGCTAGCTAGCTCATTGATAAGAGCTCCATCCAGTCATGGGCTCTATCGATGAGACTCGTGGACAAGAGGGGAGCTGCAGGCCCTGGAGCTCTGTCAGGGCAGCGGCGTTTGGTAGTCCAGTAACCCAGAAACGGTGACTTTACGCGGGTATCGAGCACCGCGGGCTGCCGGCCGTGACGGAGCTCCATCTAGCTCACATCAGGCTGGGGTCTGTGTAGGAGAACAGGCCGGGCGACGAGGCAGTAACCCAGGCAGCACCGGCCGCTGAATTCCGACACACAGTCGGATAAAATTTGCAATTAGCCATCAATTTTCGTACACATTCATTTACATACTTATTACCACCACTACCGCTAATGATTTCAACTTCTACTGTTAATACTACTACAATTTCACTTCACTTAAATTGAATGGCCACACAACAAAAATTGGTGCCATTTGTTCTGGTACAGCATGCAGGCTCCATATCAGCAGATCAACATATAACATCTATAAATAATAACCACAAAAATCATAGGTGGACAGAGAAAAAGTTGAATTTTTCTACTATTGCTATTAGAGTAGTTTACGTAGAGTCAACCCACACACACAAACACGGTGTTTCAGATGATAAAATGTCTTTGAAACAGAAGCTATAAATTAGTTGAGAGTGTGTGTTAGTGTCTGTGGTTGTGTGATGTGGATGACTGGTGCCTGTTGTCTGAGTTGGACTAAAGCTTGGACTTAAGTCTTCCTCTTCTCCTCCCCTTTTCCGCCGCTTCTCTTTTTCTCAGCCACAGGAAGGGTGAGATAAAAGAGGGGCTTTGAAAACACTGGGAGTCCTGTAATTACTCACTCTCCCTCTCTGTCTCTGTCTTACCCCTCTGTCCCTGTTTTTCTTTTTCTCTATCTCCAATGTCTTTCTCCTTCTTGGTCACTTGCTCTTTTTTCTTCTACTTTATCAGTCCCTCTCTCAGTCTGTTTTCCTTTTCCTTCATCCTCTTCTCTCTTTTCTTTCTTCTCTCTGTCTCTATGTCTCCCTCCTTTGAAAAGCTCATTGATGTCGATCCAGGGGCTTCCTGACTGAAAAGGAGGATGAGAGGAGAAGAGATTAGATGAGAAGAGAGGATAAAGAGAGGATGAGGAAAGGATAACAAGATGACTGATGAGTTCTGCTGAGAGAATGATGTCTTCTCTGTCACAGGCCGGACAAAAACACATATTAAGCAAAACCTGTATTTACGATGATGGATGGTGTTACAAAAAACATATGCAACTGACTCTGCATAAGTTGCAATGGGATATAACAAGATAGGCTATGTTGAGATAATGGGGGAAATCTAATAGATGAAACCATACAATGAGACAAGCTGAGAGATATTAGGCATAATGTGACAAAAAAGATTTAACAAGATCAGATATGATCAGATGCAATGCAAGGGATTATTTGATAAGGGAACATAAAATAAAATGGTATAGGATTACATATCCTTTACATACTGCATGATCCCTGTGGGAAAATTTTGTTCTTGCAGCAATAAATAGGATGCAGCAAAGACACACACACATATATACGGATATGTACACACACACACATATATATAGTATATATAGTTTCTACAAAGTCTTAAAGTCAACATGCATTAATGCTGGAGATCAGATTTTTAAAGATTCAGTATAGTACAGCAGCAGCTGTCACAGCCCCCCCTCAGCACCACATCAAAGTACTGTAGCTCACAGAAGATAGCAGTCAGTGGAGGCCTAATTTGCTGCTTGGTATAATGAAGTTAGGGTAACTTCAATTTGCAGCCAAAAATCATTAAAAGAAAACTTCCCCATGCTTTTTTATGTGCCCCAAGGAAGCTTGAACTCTGAAAGAAAATATGGTCTAACTTTTCAACGATGAAATCAATGCGATACAGAAAAAAGAAAAAGTTCCATAGCTGATTCCATCATCCACGAAAAAGTGTACATTTGAACCACATAAAACACACAATTTTATATCGCAGAAATATTTGCTGTAACCTTTTGTTTATGGAAGGACACACTAATGCTGTACAAATGGACCTACCACAGACTCTGTGACCTTGTTAGCACCACTGTTAGTATCCCCACCATGCACATTGTCTGTGAGAACACACTCACATACTCTTCAACAAGGAAGCAAAGAGCCGGTTGCCATGGTAACTGCCGTGTCAGCTAACCTACTTTTGCACGAACGAAGGACATTGGTCGATAGGAGAGAAGTGCATGGTATAGGTATAGAGAAGATCCACATATACACACACACACACACACACACACACGCACGCACATACTACATATTCATTATATTTGATCGTCTCAGGCAAACAAGATTGAATCTCATCTCTCCAGAGCAGTCCATGGGAGAACGCTTGTGTTTGCAGAGAAAGAATGAAAAGATGGAGAATTATTATTTAAAGATGAGGATACTATAGGAATATATGAAACTTTGGTGAACCCTATAGGTAAATTAGGTTGATGCAGAAGAAAATAGACGAAAAAATATATATTATGAATGCAGTGTCAGGTCAACTCAAGTTTATTTTCATAGCTCATCATCACAAGAATTTCCCAAGGGACAACATTTAATTACAAAATAATGACATTGTTTATTGCAAATAATGCAGTTCAGTATGCAGCAAAATAAAATACAGAGCATAAAGCACTGAAGGCCCTTTGGAAACACATAAGAGGCCTAACTAACTTACCTTGCCAAGCCTTAAGCAAACTGGGCACCACTCACTGACCCTCTATCTAAATAAATTTCAGCCTGTTCTCATGAACCATCCGTTCAAATAGCTATGAGAATGCGTTGAAATTTTATGGGGGAAAACTGCCTTTACAAGGACTGCTTAGCATGCCATAATGTGCCAGTTGGTGCTCGCATCCACATAACCTGGACATGCTGTTTTTAAAAGGACTATAATAAAACTGGCAATTGCATGATCTGTGAGTGAATCATTATGACACTGAATCATGACAGCCTTTACATTTGCAACATTACAGCACGTGATGTGAATGCATCATTATTGTCAATCTTAGTGACGTCTAAAAGAGCTGTTAAACCTGTGTATCTCCAAACTGCTAGTTACCATCCCTAATTGACCCATCTACTGTTTAAACAGCATCCACCTGTTGTGTGTTATTGACAGCACTGTGTCCTACTGGGAGCACAGACTATGCTGCTTAAATGGATTGAGGGGATTTTCATCCAATAATCATTTTTGTTCGCCTCTCCCTGTAGTACCCCTCTAATTCTGAATCATTGGCTGTGGAGAATTTTATTAAGCAGATGAAACACGCTGGCCATGAGACATGAGTGGGTATAATAAAGAGAGCGAGACATAGCCATGAATTTGGGCTTGGCATTCAAAATCGGGGCTTGACAACAACAACACACACGTTTTTAGTGGCTGAATTGCTGTAGCATTGCGATGTTCTGCAGTCATGGGGATACCTATAAGAAATGGCAGGTCTCTGTAAATGAAGTGTAAGGGAACTTTTGTCTCACAGCTGAGCTGAGAAGCGCAAAAAGTCTTCTAGTCATTTCTGCGGCAAAAGACTTGACCTTCATTTGATTGTAGTAGATTTCTTTCTTCCAGTTGTGAGTACGTAAGCTCCTTCTACGTCTTGTTTTCTTTGGATTTGGGGGCCTACTGTGACCTGTCATTTTGCATTTCAAGCAACTAGAAAAATTTAAATATGAGCTGCTTTGATTTATGTAGCTTTATACCACATATGAGCCTATACAAGGACCGCAGGAGTAAATTAGTAAGCGATTCAGTCTAAATTCGGTTTAATGACTTGGCCTGATTTCATTATTTTACATTTACATTTATTAACTGTCATCTGAACCATCGCTCAGTCTCGATAGGTATTTACGTACACAATGTGTATGTGTATGTGGTAATAGCACAATATTGTCATAGAATAAAATAACAAAACCTTTGCAATACTGTGACTTAGGTCTTTGTTGTGAAATGAAATACAGCTTACAACATTTTCAGTATCTGACTTATCAGTGTAAATGCTGTGGGTTGCACACACCACACCACACACACACACACACACACACACACACACACACACACACACACACACACACACACACACACACACACACGCCCTCCCTTTTTTTCATTGTATGTCTCAGCAGTCTACCCTCTTCTTTTCGTCGTGGGTGGTAAATAGTAGGCTCACCTCTCACCCAGGAAGGCGTCACAGTGTGTCACACATATACACTCACACACACACACACAGGCACAAACGTACACACACATTTGGCTCAATCACTCCCTACCGCTCTAGGGCTGAATGTAAGAGTAGAGCAGGTCTGAACAGGTGGGCAGGCAAAGCAACCCTGCAGTCACGGCTGAGAAACAACACACACACACACACACACACACACACACACACACACACACACACACACACACACACACACACACACACACACACACACTTCCTTGTCCTTTAGGTATGTTGTGTTCATTACATTACATGACAGTATTTACGCTAAGGTTTTTAATTGTATCCAACAATGTCCCATTTAATTGAAAAAACGTCCTGCATGTGATCTATTAACATATTATCTATGGCTGCTAATGTTGTATCTGTGAATTACAACACGAGGCTCAGAGTCTATGCAACCCCCACTTAAAGTAATTATCCAATATTATCCCTACCACACATTACATTCTACCTGATAATATTTTATAATGGTATATTTTGTTTAATATGGTCTCACTTGACTACAATAATCCTATATAATCCCTTCACGTACAATAATAAGTATTGTTTTTTTTAAATAATACTAATAATTCTAGGAATGGTCTTGTGTCTTGTAGTCTTTATAGTCTATCGGGATGGGATATTACAGAACATTTTAAGTTAAAATGTGTGATAACTTTTTGGAGATCTCAATTGTTCAACCCAGGAGAAACAAAAGATTAGCTGATGTCCACCAGGCGTCGCCAAAAAACAATGTATTTTCCCAAAAGCCCAGTTTTTCAGCTGGATCTAGTTACTGAGGTAATGCAAATGATGTCTACGCCTGTCAGCTGCGTGTCACGCGGTGAGACAGACACCATAATAAATTGATACAAAGTCAGTTTAAGTTTGATGCATATGAATAGAAAGCAAAACAAAACCAAGCAAGACAACCGGAAATCTGTTCTGAAGCACAAACTTGGGTCACGGCGTCTTCATAATGCCATTGAAAATACTGTAGACTACGCCATATAGCTGAGGCTTAATTGACGCACGAGACGAATGTATTAAGTTTACGACTGGTAGGCTACCTGTATTAGTTTGTCTTTGTGAGTAAGTGAGATGACAGAAAACCTTTCAGGAACCTCTCGGGTTCGTTAGAAATGGTGTTTCTTTTTTGACCTGTCTCTGTGTTTGGGTCTCTCGCTCTCTTCCTCCCAGTCTGTATCAATCTGTCTCTAGTGCGTGAGCGCGCGCCGCAGTTCTGATCGGCGCGCGGAAGATGATGATGATGAGAGCGTGACCTCACCGCTTTCTGCACAGCTGCTGGAGAGAGGGGGGAGACACACAGAGAGAAAGCGAGCAACATAAACACGTTGAGGGAGACACAGAGAGAGGTACAGTGGGGAGAACATTCACAACACCGGGGTAGCTACGCTGAGCGCGCGGGGGACTCTGTCGCGGGTCGTCCGTTGGCCGCTTCCCGCTGGTCCGCCTCCCAGAATGTTCTGTGCCCCCGGTTCATTTCTACGGTACACGAACCAGTCGCCGCGGCTTCCCCACGGACACTGAAGCCCAGATGCTCACCCTCTCCGCCGACATGGACGAGTCTTCGTCTCTGCTGGATCTACTGGAGTGCTCGGTGTGCCTGGAGCGCCTGGACACCACGGCCAAGGTGCTGCCGTGCCAGCATACCTTCTGCCGCCGCTGCCTGGAAAACATTGTCAGCTCCCGGAACGAGCTCCGCTGCCCGGAGTGCCGTATCCTGGTGGACTGCGGGGTGGACGACCTACCGGCTAACATCCTTCTGGTTCGCCTCCTGGACGGTATTAAGCAGCGGCCCCAGCGAGGGAGCGGAGGAGGAGTAGGCGGCAGGCAGTCCCTGGCCGGGGGCTCGCTGCAGGGCTACGCAGCCGGGATATCCGCTTCTCCCCCGGGCAGTGCGACCAGAGAGCTGCCCGTAGCCGTCAGGAGCTCCCCTGTGAAGGTTGGTTACTTTCCCACCATCCATATGTGCCCAAACAATGTTTAAATGTTTCACCCTTTTATGAATCCTTGTTTATTCATAAAACACACACTGCTGGAGCTGCTCCCCCCGCGACCCGACACCGGATAAGCGGACGAAGATGGATGGATGGATGGATGGATGTTTATTCATAAAACACACACTTCCATAACATATAGCAAAAAAGTCAAGAGCCCCTGTTCAATTCGGCATCCATAAAACAGTAACAACTTTAAGATTGGTTCTCACTGCACGCTGCTGCCCAGTTCAGCAGTTGAATTTGGTGGAAGAAGATTTTGATGACAATTGTTCAGACCAATTCCTCATTGTTTATCTCTGATGTTTGCTGGAAATTGGGAACAGTGTGTTCAGCATGCTGCCTACACAGATATCCAGCTGCTGTGTGGTTATATAGATGTAAATTGATAGACTATATGCTCTGAATATTCACGCAGTGGTACTGATTGCAGCATAGATTGTTTGCTAACAAGGGAGAGGAACAAACTTGGTAGCAGAGACCAAGTTATGGAACATGGAAACAGAGAAATAGAAAACATCAGAGGTGAACTTCTGTGGCTTTGTCATAGCTGATGACACAGATGTCCACTGACTGATGCATGTGGTCTATTGATTGCTTTATTATCACCAGTTGTGCCTGTGATATTCCCTGATGTGACACTACTTTGGTATCATAAGGAGGGTGTCTTTCCTGTGATACCACTGAGATATAATTAAACTGAACTGACTGATGGAGAGAGAGGAAGAGAGACAGGGAGAAGGTCACCTGTCTGTGATACTGTCGTTGCCATAGTCCTGGTGACGCCCATTGCCCACAGGCTGCAGCAGTGGGGCGTTTCATAACCCAAGCTCAATGGGAGAGAAATGCAGAGCCATGTTTACTTGCTATGCAGTGCATCCTATGCCTTGTCTCGTGGCTGTGATGTGAGATGTGTTGAAGAATTTGCCTGTAATGTGGCAATTAGACAAGAAATGTGATAGCGTCAGCAGTGTGCTGCAAGAAATGTTGGTTGTCACTTTGCCTCCAATTGGAATCTAGGATCTTTCACACAAATCTTGCAAAAATGTCAGGCAGTTGTGGTGAGATAGAAAGGCCTAGTTCTATTGCAGTTTCATTTCCTAAAATTGTTGGTATTATGACGTGCAAAATCTAGGACTGCAATTTACAACTTTTATTTTTAATTAATTATAAGATACCTTTCAAATGTTTTTTTTCCCAAGTCCATTAATTCAATTTTTAAAGTGTTGTTAAATTCACACCTAGACCGGTGCACAGACAGATGATCATGGACATATAAGCAAAGCCTATGCTATGAAATGATAGCAGCTACATATTACATACACAATCATGTCAAACAGAGAAATGCAAGCAGCTCCTCACATTTGAGGAGGTGTCAGTATAGATCATAAAGAAACACTTGATTCATTTGAAAAAAATGACCATGTCCATGACCTCACCTCACTGCCAGCTTTTATTTAAAGAAAGACATGATTTCCAGCCTCAGTACTTCATGTTGTAACTTGTTAAGACGGATGTACTGTATTTGTCTGAGGTGAGCTTGTGTTGTGTGCTTACTCATAAATGCATTGGGATTTCTCAGCGTGCATGAGGGTGGTCGTAGGTAGGTGTGTTCATGTTTGCCCTCAGCAGCTTTTCCTCTGAGTTTAGCGATGTGACCAATAAGAGGGATGCAATGAACAATCAGGCAAATAAAAGCATTGCCATCAGCTTTCTCACCCCCCCAAACCCAAACTCATCTACCCCCCCTACTCAGTACAACAAGACTTAACAGGCAAGCTAGCCATTGATTGAAGCAGTGGAGCACTTTGGTGTGATGAGGTGCAGCAGCAGTGAGCCGTCAGTCATTCATGGCGATGAACAGGAATCCAAACCCTCTGTGACATTTCCACTAACACTTAACAATACATTTAAATTCACTCAATAAACTCTACCGGTCCCTACAGAGCAATTTTAATGCCTGGTACATGAAAAAAAAACACATACAAAAAAGACAATATGGGGTTTTAATTTGTAGAAATTATCTTATTATAACTTTCTATAGAGCCTAAGGATTGTCTTAATTTGGCAGTTTACAATCCCAAGGGATTCACTCACTTTACAGTGTCTTGAAACAGAGAAAAGCAGCTAGTCTTCCCACAGGAAAAGCTGAAAAAATATTAAAAATTTGAATTGTATATGACATAATGGACTATTAGAAAAAAATGACAGATGTTGTGTGACTAGTGTGGAGGGAATGCATGCATGTGATCACATGCACAGTCACACACACAAAAATATACGCAGTGCACACTTACGTCTTAGTGGTGTCCAGTCTGTTTGTTTTAAGAGCCCATGTGGAGAGCACTTCACTGTGTACTGTAGCCTTTATTGCCAGTGAACGCACACACACACACACACACACACACACACACACACACACACACACACACACACACACCACTCAAACACACACCACTCACACACAAACACCCTCACACACACCTACTGTATAACCCATTACCCTCTCCAATCCCCTGCAGTCACTTTGCCCAAGTCTCCTCGAGGCTCCCTTGGGACCAAGACTTGGTGATGAAAGTGTGAATTGATCTCTTCTAACAGTGGGGTGCGTGTATATTCCCCTGCACACAAAGAGCAGGGTTCTTGCAAAGGGAGATAAATCTGACTTTGAGTGACACACTAATGCAGTACCACACACACACACACACACACACAGTTATTGGAGGAGTCACACGGGTCAAACACAACACTCTACGTCATTTGTTAAGGGTTGTAAATGAACATGAATGTGTTGCTATTGAAATAAAAGTGGCAGACATGATGAAAACCCTTGCTGTTTGCGCTCTTTGAGCCTTTGTTGCCTACCTTCTACTTTCAACCAAAACAAGTTACTTTTTTTTGCCTAGCTTCTGACAAACAGACAATTTGCTGGTTCACCTGTTTGCAGCTAAGGGCTTTGTTAACCCCTTAACTGGTCCCTCATATCAGCTGCAGTGTTGGGATGATGTCAGAGATGACTCGCCACATGCTCCCCCGTTTACAGACAGTAGTGTGAAGACACACTGTATGCAAACAAAAGAGATGTTTTAACAATGTGACAGTGTCATGTAAACTAAATAATGGGCCTGCAATACATTTGTGAGAAATGTAGTGTTTTTTTAAAATTCAGATTAGGACAATATGTTTATCAGGCACCAGTCTCAGTTTAGACAAAATTATGCTACTTGAACTCATGCTGAGTCTCTGTCATGGCACTTTTTGGTATTATTATATTACTATCAATTCTGATTCTGATTGCAGTGCTCCTGTTGAATTGTGGTTTTTATCCAATCCTCATTCTGATTCATGGCATATGAGCATGAAAATAAACCAAAATGCAGAATGTTGATTGCAAAAACCTTATTTGCCTGCAAGTCATTTGTCATGGTGCAGGAGAGTTATGTGTTCAGTCCTGTTGGTCTGTCTGTCCGTTAGCTGGATATCCCAAAAATGTGTCATCAGATTTCAATTTATGTTTGTGAAATGTTAGGCCTTGGTCCATGGACAAAGTTAGTAGTTGTAAAAGTATTTATCATCCTTGTGAGATAAGGCATTTTTAAACATATTTTCTACTTTGTCATCAAGTACTTGTGCCTTGTAAGACAGAAAGCTGGCCCATTATGCCGTGATTGTCTATTTTGTGTATTTGACTGCATCCATTGATTCAATCAACACACATTTAAAACATTTCCATTATTGACATAACAAATTTGGAGAATTATGCAGCCTTGGTGGAGGTATGTACTCTTCAAAGTGAGTGTTCTTGCTGTTTTAATTGCGGCTCTGTCGTCCTGCACATTTCTTGCCAAGTCACAGCCTTAATCAATTAGAACAAATCTTCATAGAAACAGTTTACACCGTTATTGTCTAATTTTCCATAGTACAGCATGAGTCTTTCACTGTGATTTGCTTTGATTGGATCAGTTGTCAGTAAACTGCAAAGTTTTAAACAGGCAAATATTTAAGATTGCCTATAACTTAGGCATTAAAATTTTTATGAAATCCATACCCAGCAACGCCACTTGTGGATGACCATGAGAAACTTATTGCAATTTGGTGTTTCTTACTCCACCTGTCCAGTTCCCATCAAAGAAGTGTGTCATAATGATCCCAACCCTTGATCCTCTCGCCTACCTGTATTTACCTGGGTTATTCTGTGGTGACGCCCGAGGTTACCACGGCAACTACAGCAGCAACGACGCCATCTGCTTTCATCTCTAGAGTGAGACGTTGCTGTGCCCTGTCATTCCTACATGTGTACGTGTGTGTGTGCGTGTAAGTATTAGGTGGGGGTTCCAAAAAAGAAATAGTCTGCTACCAATCCCTGTAATGATCCTTTGAACCTGTGTCCTTTGTGTTATATTGTAATAAGGGCACACACACACACACACACACACACACACACACACACACACACACACTCACTCACTCACTCACTCTCTCTCTCTCTCTCTCTCTCTCTCTCTGTCTCTTCCTGCATGCTCTACATCTCCATTAATAGTTTATCTTGATATCTCCCACACCTTTACAATAACACAGTGTGAGAAAGCCTCATTTTACTGTTTCTTCTTACACACAAACACACACGCTGGTGCACAGACGTGCATGCACATTCATTCACATTCATTAGTGTTATAAACCGCCGATCTGTGGCAGTAAACAACAAGCTCTCAGTCATTACCTAGACATTACCCTCTCACTTCATAAATACTAAACGAAGGCCTGACACTGTACATGCATACATACACACACACACACACACACACACACACACACACACACACACACACACACACACACACACACAGTTCATCTTCTCAAGTCTGAGAATATCTCTCTGGACTCATTTCTCCCTCTCTTTGTGTGTGTGTGTGTGTGTGTGTGTGTGTGTGTGTGTGTGTGTGTGTGTGTGTGTGTGTGTGTGTGTGTGTGTGTGCGTGCATGTTTCTCTCTCTGCCTTCTCAAACTTTTTCAGCCCAGATTGTTAAACGAACACACAATGCACAAACATCCTTTTCCTCTGTCACTCTTTTACTCATTCTTTCTCATCTTCTTCTTGCTTTTTCTCTGATGTTCGTGTGAAAAGAACTTAATTAATTTCAGTGTTACCACATAAAGAAGCTTCCCTCCAGAAACAAACGCACACACGTGCAAGCCTTGCCATTTAAGGAGTAGTTAAAACTAGCCGACTACTCTCTGTGGCCCTCGGATCTCTTGGGAAATATGCTGTTTTGTGTGTGTGCACGAGTTTGTGTATGCAGACAAATAATACACATTCATCTTTTTCCATCCTTGTATTTTTGTTTACCAGTTATACTTTCCCTAGAAGACACAGAGCACAATTGGATTATGAATGGTTTGCAGTGAAGCTGCCCATGGCCAGCATTCAACATTTTGTAGTTTAAACTGTTTTGATTGCCAAAATTCACTGTTGTTGTGTTAATGTTTCCTCTGAATTGTTCTCTTATGTGCCTTGAAAAGCATCTGAAAGTGCATTTATTTTTCTCCATTGAAATACAGGGTGGTACTAAAGATATTGTATAAACAGGAAGTATTCAATCAAATTGCCAGTAGATTCTGGCAACTGGTGTATTTTATGTAGACAACAGAGGATAACGGCAACAGCTAGGCCAAATATGATTATGGTAATTTTGTTTATTTTACTGATTTAAAGGCCTGGTAATATCAGCTTGAGGTAAAACTGGATCTGTGTATTGCAAGTTGTAGACTTAGTGGAATATGTGATAATGCAGCAATGCCAAAATGAGCAAGCCTCCTTCTACTCCTTCTCTTTTGCAAAAGGTGATCAATCCTGTCCACTCGAAATCGTGCCGTCATCTGACCAGCTAATATGTTCCTAGTATGTCTTCTTTTTTCATATATCAGTGTTCCCCCACTACTTGTATCCATGTTGCCCTGAAGCTGGGTGATGTCATCTCGAATCAGTCTCATCCTTGGCCCTTTATCAACCTGCTCAGATATGGAGATGGAAGGAGCTGGGTCAGATGGTGGATTGATGGATGTAGGCAGGATGGTGGTCGAGGGCAGCTTATAGCTCGGGTGATGGTGTAATGAGATAGAGTGTGTGTGTGTGTGTGTGTGTGTGTGTGTGTGTGTGTGTGTGTGTGTGTGTGTGTGTATTGTTTAGTTTGGGGGGGTCGATGTGTAATGGGTGTTAAAGCCTAAACAAGCTTTGGAGCTTGACTGCCATTCCCACGGGTGTATGGGTGGAATCCCATCAATCCCATCCCCCAGTTGCACTAATACACAAATGGGCACACACATACACATTAGGTTAAGGGTTAACCCCCTCACTCGTCAAAGTCACTCAACGTCCTATTGTTACTATGGAGATGAGGGTGAGATGTCACTGGCCACTAGTAGAGCCAATACATTTCAGACAGAGGAATGGTGGCGTATTTTGAGGTTGAAATTAAAATTCATCCTATATATATCCTTGGTGTTTGTTTTGACTTGTGTTCTTATTTGGTATACATTATAATTAGGAAAAGGAAGGAATATAAGTGTTATTATTTTTTTGAATTTAGTGTGGAATACAAACAGCACAATAGGTCTTCTCAAATGTCTCTAATGGTAGATATGCAACGCTATGTGGACTTGTTGAAAAAGGCGAAAAAACATCTTGTGTCAATATTCATATATACAGGGCTATGACGTACTCCAGTCGGTAGCGCACCACAGAGAGTCATCAAGTGTACATTTCCAAACACAAAAAGAGAGGATAATTCAAATTCACGCTCAATCGCAAGTGAGTGAAAGAGATTTTACATTTCTACACTCCTCGTTAAGAGCGACTGGATGACGGGCAACTGTGGAATTAGCTTCATGTTGTATGTCACCAATGTTGCCAACTAAAATCAATGTTTTTTTTAAATAAGCAGTTTCTTGGACAACAGAGGAAGCAATGACGCGTGCCATGTTGTGTGAAGCAACTTTATAATTAGTGTGCCATCTAGAATCCTGTCCGATGTGGGTGGGCATTCATGTGCCACTTCCTGGTGGGAAAGTCACAGCTTCTGCACTGGCATCCCATTACATGTTTTCTGGCTAAATGTAACCAGCAAACATTCAGACCAAACCAGAGTTTACCCCCTGCTACCATCTGGGACTGTCAGTGTGTAAAATTACCCCAGGCTGCTTTAAACAGTTTTCTGCAATGTAGGAAAAGTGTTTGAGTCATAGCTTGTGACTCCAGATAGTTTTACGTTGGTGTTGAGAGTCTGCTGACTCCTCCAGCAGCATGCGACATAATGTGTGTGTCTGTTGTAATAACAGATGAGGTTCCACCGGTGATGTGCTTGAAGAAGTGGAACGGTTCTCTTGGGGGAAGAGATTCATGGAAATACACTGTGGTTACTCCAGGTGTCAGGCTGTGCAGGTGTGTGTATGCTTGTGCGTTAATACGCTACAGTCCCTTCCTGTCTTGCTGCAGAAATGCCTCCTCCACCTCCTCCTCATCTTTCTCCGTAATGGAGAGATGTTGAAATGCACCCACCACCCACTTTAGACTTGGCAGGAAACAGAGTCTTGGCGAGAGTCGAGAACAGAGATCAGTGTGCATACACACAGTCACAGACACATACACGGATACACACACATCTGAAGAGAATTTGGAAACATGGCAGCAAATACAGGTCTTCCTCTTCACGGACCTGCTGTTCATTCTCACAGCACTCAACTTCAATTCATCACCAGCAGTGTTTCTGGATCTTTGTAAAGTCATTCCTTTCCCCTCTTTTTTACTTTGCCCGTAGGACTGAATGAACTTTCTGAAGTAGTTCAGTCCCTCCTAGAGGATTTCTTTCTGTAAACCTAACAATAATTTGCTCTCTGAAGTGTGTTAACTGGACTTTTCAGCAGTTTGTCTTGGACTCTTACTACACTTATAAAGTATAGAAAAGGGACTATAGGATGCACTAGAGAGAGATAGGCAATAGAGACTCCAAACATTTTTCTCACATACTGTATGAGGTATTAAATCATTGAAACTCATTGAAATAATTAGAAGATTAGTTTTTAATCACATAATAGTTAAAATATCCTTAATTGGATATCAACAAAAACATACCTCCTATAATAGGAGCAGGAACATGAACATTATAGAAATGTTATTGCAGTGCTAGTGGACTACCATATGGCCACCATAAACTCACTAATGAGTATGACTCATAACAAATTGTGACTACAGGAATATTGTAATGTTGTATTTCCACTGAGGATAAATGTGACATTTGTCTGAAATGTATGCACGTATATGAATTTTTGGGGTCAGATAAGAACTTTTCAGGTTATTTAGGGACACACTCTGATCCACAGTATTCATGGCTGCAGGACAACTGTGATCAGCTTTCCACTCTGACGTCTGTGTCCAAACATCCACTCCTGGCTGTGTGTGTGTGTGTGTGTGTGTGTGTGTGTGTGTGTGTGTGTGTGTGTGTGTGTGTGTGTGTGTGTGTGTGTGTGTGTGTGTGTGTGTGTACTATATGTGCTTATTTGAATTGGCACATGCATGTAGGCTTAGTATGTGGTGATGGTGGTTTGTATGTGGACTTAGAAATGAATGTGCTATGTGTTATGTACTATGCAAATAAATCATCATGTGCATGTGTGTGTTGTTTGGCTGTTTTATGTGTTACAGAAGAATTTCTCAACTTTTATGATGCTGGACTTGAGGTTTTACATTGAGGTTGGTGTGTGTGTGTGTGTGTGTGTTTGTTTGTGTGTGAAGGGGTGTGTAGCGGGTCATGGTAGTATGTTGGAAGGAAAGGTAGTTTGCAGGGAATGTTGGAAGGAAAACGCAAAAGCCTTGAGACAGTTATGTAGTGCATTTTTGGCTTGGGGTCTGGCATATGTATGTGTGTGTATAGGAGGGATCTGGCAGTTTTCTCCCTCCAGTTCAGGGATTATGTAAGCAGTGCGAAGCGAGGGCAAATACCACCCTCCGTCCGGCTGTGTTCTGTATAAACTGGGAACAATGGAAACACTGGGACACTCAAACTCCTCTGCTCTTAAATGTGAAAAGCTTTAGCCTACTCTTTCCAGAGACACTAAGCTGACTGCCATTCTTTCAGGTACTTGATATTGTACAGCCACTAAATCTCTGACCTCAGACCTGTTTATTCTTGCTATTAAGTGTCACCTTAAGAAACCGAGACAGAGAGAGTGAGTGATGGGGAGAAGATGATGATGATGAGACATATCAACAGAGACATGTTGTCATGGTAACATGCACAGAGCAGTCTGGAGCTCATCAGTATTAAATAATTCTACTCTTGACAAAAGAGGAAGGGGTTGATGTTTAGCAAAATGTTTGTGCTTGTAAAAGTGAAGTTTTCCTGACATCCTGTGTTCCAGATAACAAAATGCATGGAATTTGTTTAATGTATATAGGAATTTCAGAAACATTTACAAATGGGTCACTAGTATAAAATATATTGTAAAGGCTAGTACAGGCTGCCAGTGTCCTTGGCAATGGTCTAGTTTGTTTACTGTTATTGCAATGAATCAAATGTCACGCCTAATGTGGTAATGATTTGTAGTCACAAGATTACAGTAGTTAGAGATGACTGTAATCTTGAACATTTGAATTACAAGTCAGTAGTATGGTAATACGCAGAACATTCCAAAAGGCAAAAAGGCCAAACATCTATCTTTTGGGTAGACTTTGTGAATTTTTCTCTTAAAGAACATATCCAGTCTTGCTATGTAAGCAACTAGTTTGAGCCCTTTTCCTATGTATTCCAGTGCCATTCATGTTCAGAGACAGCTTGCCACTTACTTCCTCAGGGAGCCTGTACCAGTATGCGAGAGAGTACGTGTGAGCTTCTCAATAGGGAACTCTAAAGAGCAGCCCAGTGTGAGGATAAAGTGTGTGTTTTGCTAGCTCTTAGTGTAAGGTGCTTATCACAAGCACTTGCTGATAACACTGTTACACTGCGTTACATATGCCAGTACAATACACCAGTGGTTCCCAAGATTTTTCACATTAAGGACATTGACACAAATGGGACCACGGACCCCCATTTAATAAGATTTTATTCACAGGGACCCTCATCTGACAGGAGTTATGCTTATGGATGTTTTATTACAGAAAGTGTATAAAACCCATGACCAAAATAGTCATACATTCTGTAATTGTGTTACTAATGGATGGAATTATTCAAAATATATAGATATATAAATAAATGATTCCCCTTTTTGCTGGGGACCTCCTGGAACCCCCTTAAAGATTTATGGGGCTCCTCAGAACCCACAATAGTGATCTATGATACACCATAACATCTGTGTAACTAGAGAAGAAAGCATGACAGTGAAAAAGCATAGTTACAGCATCAACCGTCATTTAAATGTCAAACTACCCTAAACCAGCAAAACACTGCACTGGAAAAAAGGCAAAACTGTTCAAAATTACTAGGCTACATTTAAGAAAGGAAGAATGCACATAGCAACTCTCATTAATTTTTCCAAGCTAAGTTTAATGGGGCATTACAGCAATTTAATATGCACTTTCTTTAAGTTGATGGACTTGCGAGAGTCAGAATAAAAAAAGAATGGTCGAAATCGCAGCTTTTTAACTAGTCTCAAGTATGAGTCAAGCCCCTAAAACACCGGATACGTTTCCCATAATGCAACTTAATAGCCCCTTTCTTGCCTAGTACAACCTCAGGTCTTCTCACTCCTCAACCCCAATGCATAACACAGGATTTCTACTAAAAGAATGTAGTGTCTAAGCCCAAGCAATTACATTATCAGGGTTATTGCCACAAAAGACACTGCTGAACTATTCTCACAGGCTCAGTAGTTAAGTAAACTGAACGTCAAGTGAATAGTAAAATTAGTGGATTGACTCTTTAGCAGAAAATCCAAACTAGCATTACTTTAAAACATAGCAAATTACAATGTAAAATCTATAATCACACATTAATCAAACACAGGCGGACATCTAATAATAGAAGATGTGTTTCAATATTGTATCATCTTATTTAACTGGCACAAAAAGTTAGTTCTCTTGGAATACTAAAGCCCTCAGTGTCTTGCTCTGCCGCTGTGCATCACTGTCATCTCTTTCATCTTTCGTTTTCTCCTTCCTTCGCTCCCTCTTTTTCAATACTCGCATCTCTGTCTTTGAGTGATGTTTGTCCTCTTGGAGAGAGACTTCTTGGGAATGATTGCAGCCACTTCTCCATTCAGCTCTCCATTCATTCTCTTCATCAGTCCTCAGACAGCTGGCCGAGGTCCAAACTCATCTCCAGCTCCCTTTGCCCAGTCCTGCCAGCTCTATTAAAACACCATTGGTCATCATGCTGTTGTCTGGCACAAGCTGCATATCGCTGCCATCAGGAACCCTCATAACATGCCCAATAACAGTCTTTTGTTGAAACTGGGAAAAACAGCCTTGCAGCTTGACCATATCTATTTTAAGGGTTATGTCTTTCACACAGAGACTCCTTCAGTTAATGAGTAGTATTTATTTGTTGTCTTGCCATTAGCATCATTGGCAAAACATTGTTTACACTGTATCTACTGCCATCATCATCTTTAAATCAAACAATGTCAGAAATTCTTGTCAGAACTGGAATTAAATATGTTTATTTCCTCATTGTCACCATGATGATAACCACGATTGTGTCTCCTGGCTCATTGTGTACTCAGTTTTGTTCTTCTTTTTGAAGCATTTTCTTTTGACGTTTCACTTTTCTGTCTCGCTTTCATAAGATATGTTTTTGCTTCCTCCTCTGCCTGTGCACAGTTTGTCCTGTGGTTTAACGCAGTCTTGTAGTTTGTTAATGAGGCTTTTAAATTAATACTAGGAGTGCTTTGTTAGAACCTCCCTGCTACTGCAAATATGGCAGTATCGTGTTCATGTTAAAATCTGTATCATGTAAAGTCTGCATACAAACCAAAGTTATTCTCAGGTTATTCTCCAGTATAGTCATATTATTATTATAACATTGTGTGTGTGTGTGTGTGTGTGTGTGTGTGTGTGTGTGTGTGTGCGTGCCATGGTCATTTGCATTTAGCATTTAGTATTTTCATACACAGGGAATGAAAGTGCAATACGCGGTTTCCAGCCTCATAGCCACAGTGTCGGAAGGAATCTTGTTTTGTTTTTTAAATACATGTTTCAAGTTGAGTTATCTAGACGTTAAGGGGTTAAACAAAAAGTTTAAAAAAATGCTGCTGGTACAGAGTAATCAATAAAGAAAGTATGTATTGTTACTATTGAAGTGAGTATGGAATGTTTCAAATAGTAAATCGCAGCCTTAAAATCAAAGATACTGGCCCAGCATTATTGGCTCTTATTAAAGCTGCTAAATAATAGTTATCTGCCAGTGCCTTATCATTCTGAAGCACAAAAAGCTGCACAAGAGAAACCTCTTCCATCCAGACAAAAAAAAAAAAAAAGAGATTATATAGGTTTGGGAGGAAATCATTTCTGCTCATGAAAATTGAAGTTAAAGTCAACTACAAGTTGATACTTTTGATACCATAACCATAATTTGATAACTTCTTTTAAACTTTTAAAGAAGTGACACAAACTATTTGTCCCACCATGAATGTAATTTGTCACAGAGCAACCTGAACAGCAGTGTCCTGTCATGGCCTAGTTCCACCGTCATGCCATCATGTCCTAGAACTTTTGTCTTAGGCAATCAAGACTAAAACTAGGCTAAAACTGAACGCAGCATTGAACAAAAGTCTTATGTGGATCATCATAGTATTTTTTTTTTTTTTCAGTCTTCAAAGAGGCTGGCAATGGTTGTGATGGCAGCATTAATCAACTGGGTGGAAATGTGCTGGAGAGCCACAGGAGATACTGGCACAGTAGTAAAACTGGGACAGTGTCAGACCCTGCAGCCATGGCTTTCCCGTTTCCTCCCTGAAAAAACACATTCTTTTATACATTAACCCCATTTCTCTCTTCATCAACACACTCCGCCTTTCTATCTAGCCCTCCTCCATGCGTCCTCTCTCTCTTTTGTCTTCCCAGTATCCCAGCTCCGTTCAGTTCCATTATTCTTCTTGGTAATGAAAAGATAAACTCAAATGGTAATTGTCTATTGTTGACATATAATTACAGGTAATATGCATGTCAGTGCCATAATAGGAAGGAAACCTACGACGGCAGAGGGTGCTTTTGAAACCGGTTCACCCAATGGAAGATACTGTCACAACAATAAGCGTATCTGGAAAAATAGAGTTTTTAATAAAGCTGACAGTGTCTTACAAAAAATAATTAAGACATATATTTTTAAAATCAAATACAAAACAGATTTCTGATACAACTGTTTCACAGTGAACTGTTACGCTATTGTGTTGAAAGTTTAATGTGAGGAATGTAACTTTTTTTCTTGTAACGATATAAATCCTCTTTATTTGTAGCTTTACAGGGCTGACAAACTGTGAAAAAAAGGTTACATATGTCATCACCTGTGACTGTTCAGTATTTCTGACTCACTTAACTAAGGCCGTGGTTACACTTAATCTGGCGCATCTGATCACAAAAGTCATTAAAAAGACAAGTGCCTGGCCGGGTTGGCTCAGTGGTAGAGCAGGCATACGTATACTGAGAGGTTTATGCCTCAACGCAGAGGTCCAGGGTTTGAATCCAACCTGTGACAATTTCCTGCATGTCTTCCTCTCTCCCCTTTCTAACCTAGCTGTCCTGTCAAATAAAGGCTGTAAAGCCCAAAAATGTGTCTTTAAAAAGATAAATAAAAGACAAGTGTAACCATGGCCTGAGTAGCGGCAGAAGCACCCAGTTGAAACGTGTAATTGCACAAAAAAATAATACAGTTTTATCACAGTTGTATTATGGCAGTGTTTAATACTTCCCAGCGATTGTCACACACACAGTTTACTAATTTGAGTGGTTTACATTGTCATAGTTATGCAAGCCAGATCCACTGTGGCTCCTTTGATCAAATCGTGCAGTTACTAAATAACCAAACAGACATCCGTGTTCTTGTGCAAATGAAACTAGTTGGTCATAGCTTGTTTTTTGCCAGCATAAAAACTCATCAGGACCACTGGAGTCACACAATATACCTCTTTTTGTTTTCACCCAGCACCATCAGTTCATTGGAGCAACAGCTGTGTGTGTTTGTTTCTTTCCACCAGGTCTGACAAGAATGCCTGAAGCACTGCATGTATAGAGATTATAGAGATTTATCTGTAGACTGGAAACAATCATTTCTAAAAATGAAAATCCATTATTATTTTAGGAAAAACTCATGATCGTTACAGGAATTGTCAGTTTATGCAAACATGCAAACATATAAAGAGACTATTGTTTCACATAGATAAATCATCATATCATCAAAATCAAATCATATAAGCAAATATGTGCTTTTAGGTTGATTGTAGTTATTGTACCACAGTGTTGTTTGTAAAAACAAATACCCCGTCAAAAAAAGCTTTGGAAAAAAACATCAAACAATATAAAAAACATGTCAACGTCCGGAGAAAAAACCCTGTCAAAGAGTAAAAAAAACAAAAAAAAACACCTGTCAAAAATGTAAACAAAAACGTAAAAAAAAAAAAAAAAGCATCAAACGCCAACTCAATTCTTTATTGTCCAACAGCACATTTAAATCAAATGATTATGATACGATGATGCCCCAACGGGCAAGTGCATTGTTATATTTACTTGCCCGACGTGGCGTTTTACTTGCCCCGGGCCATCGGGCCGCCCTTATTGTTGAACCCTGCGTTATTGTATGTATTGTTGTAATTCCAAATAAAATTTCTAATCAATACTTATGGACATTATAGTGACCTCTGGACTTTTAATGAGTCTAGAACTGTTAACCAAAAGAGACATCCTTTATCCTTGGCTGCACATTTGCCCTACTCTATATTTCACTGCACTTCCCGGACAAGTTTCCTCTCAAGAGAAGCTGCTCTCCACTCTCCATTACCTATCTGTCAGTGTGTTGTGGTGGGAGAGCGCTGCTCCTACAGGGAATGAGAAGAGCCCATGTAGTTGTTACCACGATTACCTAACACCAGCCCCTAACACACACACACACACACACACACACACTGAGAATGTGTGATAATTCCACCCTGTTCTTGTCACCCTGCACACCTGCAGCCATGATGATACCAAAAGTAGTCCGACATCCCCACCATGCCCTCTCAGATGTCAAAGCTTCTTTCCAAAATGACTAGCACACGAGCAAACTTCTCAAAGCAGTCCTCTGTTTCAGCTACATCATAACTTAACTTTGACAAAAATAAACCCAGACATGATGCCTACTTAATTGTCTGTAATGCATGGTTTTGCTTTGAAACTGTAACCCAAGTGATGCTGCAAGGTCCTGTAAAATCATGAAATAGTGTGTCTACACAAACTTCTGGGCAGAAAGTCAGCATTTATTTTCCTGCCTTTTCCAAACACCCCTAATAGATATTCTCAGTGTACACTTTGAAGAGTGACTACTGGGGCAAAGAAAAATAGCAATATTTTAGAGGATTTTCTTGGATTCTCGCTACTCTCACTGTGTGTTTACATATCGTTGTGAAGCTGGCGATTCTTTAGTGTCTCACACTCAAGGGAGGAGACACGGCTTTGTCTCTCCGAGGCTTGCTTTTTTATTTTGATTACAGTTTTGCTGTGGTGGTGTAAATTTAAGCTGTGCTCCAGTATACATTCAAAATATTCTTACCGCCCACAGTGGCTAATAGGGTTATCATCCTCAATACCACTCACAGAATTTACCAGTAAGTAGCCAGTGACCCATGCTGATGATGACCCATCCTGACCGGAAACTGTAAATTGGTTTTGAATGTCAGTGTCCTGGGTCTTCCCCCCTGCCCATTGTCCAAGGCATGATGGGAAAGGCTCCCCCTACATGTAGCATTTTGGGCTGCGTCCCAAACAGTGATGCTACAACAGGTGTTTTTTTTGATAGCTGATGGACAACACCTGCTGTGACATCACTGGTTGGGGTGTGGTCAGAGGTGCAACATGCATTTCCGCTAATAACAAAGCAGTCCAGCAGCAGTGTTGATGCCTTTTATGATTCAGTGCACTAGTGCAGTAGCTAGGGTACACTTTAATATGACTACTAGGAGAAAACTAAATACAAAATATACTCTATAAGTGATAAAACATTGTACAGTAGCCGCTACCCTCTTCAATTAACTAATGGCCATGCTCCAGTTCTGCTGTTGCCCTGTTGTAATACTTACTCTTTGTTCTCTGCACTTTCTTTCTCTCCCTCTGGTTTTTGAGTGACACTACAGTGCTTCTTTATATCTGCTGAATTCAGCTGCTGCAGCTTTAGACACACACACTCACACACATTCTCACACTTTTTAAGACATAAAACCATGTCAGCAGGAAGGCTTTTCCTGGCGGCCTGTTCTTCTGTGCATTGTATGATCTTGGCTATATTAAAGGAAACACTTTGCAGTCACACCTATTCAGTCACGCTCTCGTTCCCTCTTCTATCGCCACCAGAAAATTGAATTTCTACCGCTGTTGTTCCCTGTGATGTCCCTGTCCCAGATAAGTCACTCATGTCCCTCTATGCATGCATATACACACATACTCATTTACACACATGCACACAATAGTAGGCCAACACTTTTGTTTTGTTGACAATTGCTAATGCTGTAGCTGGTATTTCTGCTCATATTTAATGACTTCCAGATTGTCTGTTTCCATGCCAAAAAAATAGTTAGTCTTCTCTCAGATTTGTATTCTTGTCAGCTTTGAAAACCATTTGAATACAGAATTAGATTTAGGGCATAAGACACTGAAACTCAAATCCAAGATATTACCACCAGTCCTACCCTCACAAATACTTAATATAATACCTAAAAAGATTCAAGTTCCGACATTTCTTTATGGCATTTATGATCTTATTGAACGTTAGACAGGAGAAACAGACAGGAAATGAAGGGAGAGAGAGAGAGAGAGAGAGAGAGAGAGAGAGAGAGAGATGCAACCAAGGTTGCCAGCCACATTCCAACAGGAGACATTGCTATTACATGGTCAGCACCTCAAACCCCTAGGACACCAAGGTCCTCCTAGTTTACATTCAGTTCAACAAATTCAAGTTTGATTCACATGCACGTCTTCCTTTACAAACTAGTTGATTCAAACAGATAGTAATAAACAACAATTTTTTCTCTGTTTTTGAATATCTTTAGGTTTTGGACTGTTAGACAAAATAAGCAAATTGAAAACATCACTTTGGGCTCTAGTAAATTGTGATTGATTGATTTTTCACTATTTTGAACGACAAAACGATGAATCAACCAATTTGAAAAATAGTCAGCAGCGCTGAAAGAATTACTCAGTTAATTGATCAGTCAATCAAGAGAAACTATTTTCTGGATTGATAAACTACCTCAGTCATTTGTCAAGCAAAAATGTCAAACGTTCTCCGGTTCTCAAGTTCCAATATGCAGATGCGATGCTTTTCTTTGTCAAATATATTAGTAAATTGAAAATAGTAATGTTTTTAACTTCATTTTCTGGGAAATTATAACGGTATTGTTTCACTACTGTCTGACATACAGTATAATGAGGAATCACTGCGACTGGTGCAAACTGTAGTACACTGTGGCTTTGTGGCGTCTCTAGCATTGAGCATAAAGTTATTTCATAATATTGACAGACAGTAGTGTGTTAACATGGCCTTCACATTCATCAAACAGGAATCCTTGCATAACTGTCACAGTGCATTTCTTATGGTTAAATGTTTCCCTCTTTCTACAACAGTCATATGTTTTATTTCCATATGGGGGAGACAGTAATCAGCTTGATTGTGTGTATAAGTATAGTTCTTTGTATTCTCACTATACGATAAAGTAAAGAATTTCTGCTGACTGACATTCCTATTCGCAGACAGGCTACATTCCCAGCCACAAGCTGCACATGCTCTAAGAAACCACACACTCTCTCTCTCCCTCCCTCTCCCTCCCTCTCTCTCTCTCTCACACACACACACACACACACACACACACACACACACACACACACACACACACACACATTCAGAGGACAATGGTTTATGTCTAACAGGAAGATTTGTGGCATTTGCAAAACACTCACACTCACCGGACTGATTGAGCAGTCTGTAACAACAGATGGCTCTGAACCCTGCAGATGTTTGTGTGTGTTGCTGTTGTCAATTGTGAATAAAGAGTACTTGTTTTCCATAATTGAGTCTTATGACTGGCGTGTTGCTCATGAGGCACAAACACACACACACACACACACACACACACACACACACACACACACACACACACACACACAGAAAAAGATTGATTTGGTTTTGATTGGTTTTCCAATAGCATTTTCTTCTTCTTTCACACCAATGGACACTGATCGATTAGCTACTGGTGGTCCATAAGTAGACAGGTGTGGTAATCTGGTATCCCACTGGTGGTCTACAGACATCCGTGTGTGTTTGTGTGTGTGTGTGTGTGTGTGTGTGTGTGTGTGTGTGTGTGTGTGTGTGTGTGTGTGTGTGACATTTAGAGCCAGTCTGGTGTCTGTTCGCAGGGCTGAGGCTTCACTGTATGTGGTATATGAGCTGCCAATGTGTGTGTGTGTGTGTGTGTGTGTGTGTGTGTGTGTGCGAGAGTGTTTGTGTGTGTCTCCTTGGCCACTTCTGTTTGACCTGCCATCTGAATGAGGTATTTGACAGCACCGTCCCAGAAAAAGCACAGTGCAATATGATGAACTAAACCAAGTTAATATTGATAATGATAAGCTCCTCTATTGATACCTGTGGGGTTTTCTGAACGTTGGGAACTGAGCAGGGATGTTATGTCCTGTTTCAGGACACCATTGTGTTGTTTTTAACTCTACAGCATAGAAGAATCTAACAGGCTTTGATACTTGCTAGAATTAATTAATTGCTGGTTTTGGTATTTTCATGGGGTTCACTGATAATGAGAAAAATGGAGATTCTAAGAATAGAACCCTTATATGCAGTTTACAATAATATTTCCACAAATCCTTTAGATTCTTGGTAAATTACTTAAACCACTTATCGATTATTAAAATAGTTGGCTTTTCATTTTCTGATAGTCGACTAATCCATTATTTGATTAATAGTTTCAGCATTAATCTGGACTAAAATCAATTTGTGTAAAAATAAAATCACTTCACCTCACCTCTCCTCACGTCACTTCTTCACTACACTACAGTTGAGACTATAGTTGGCCGGTGTGAAATGGAACAAACAGAAAAGACGTATACTTGAGCTAATGTGCCTCTCTTATACTAATTTATTTCAACCCATTCAAATGCAGTCACCAGTAATTCCACTAAAATAATGCTGTGGAGTACAAATGGGTTTAAGTCAGTGTAATCTGATTCAGTCTACTTTAATTCACTGCCATCTAGTCCTCCTCACTCCACTATAGTCTTGATATGATATTCCGTATAATCCACTAATTCAGTATTATCAGTTTTAGAACCGCATGATCCAGTTCAGTTCAATACAATCCCATTTCAGTCCCGTATAATCTGGTTCAGACCAGTTCAGTTCACATTGTGAGGATGTGAATGTGTTTTTGGTCCCAGCGGGGAGACAAATGCTCTCAGTCCCTCTCTCTCTCTATCTCTCTCTCTCTCTCTGCGTGAACGAGGTTATGATTGACCCCGCTAAGTAGACAGATGGAGGAAGGTGTGTGTGTGTCTGCATGTGTCCGTCTGTACCAGCAGTAGCACCCCCTGGCTTTGTGGTTTTGGCCAGACTACTCTGTCACACACACACACACACACACACACACACACACACACACACACACACACACACACACACACACACAGAGTTGTATTTGCTACACTACTTAGATGTCTGGCCACAGTCTGTCAAAGATCTTTGCACGTGTGCATTGTAAACATACAGCTAATGTATAATGTGTGTATGTGAGACAGTAAAAAATAATCATTGTTGGTTGAGTGCACCTCAGACTAACTGGATCACGATTATGGCTACAACCTACTCCCCACGCTGTATTATTTGCAGCATGTGAGTAGGCTTGCATGATAAATCGTCATAACATCGCAATCTCGATTCACCCCTGTTCGCGATTTAATTTTTAAATGACTTCGATTTTTTTTCTTCTCTCCTTCAATTAATTTATTGAAAGCATTTGACATTGACATTAACATGTTTTAATTATGTAAAGACATGTTCAAGGAGTTCAGATAGAGCCTGTATCAGGGCCATATTTAGGTCAGTGTGTTATATGTCACTATTTTCGGTAGCCTACTGTACTTAAATGGCCAGTATGTACTTTTTTACTTTCTTTAGTCATTGAAGCCTCTATGTTTACAGGCTTGTGGGGATGTGCAATGTGCTATAGGTGCCAAAAAGAATCTATGTTTGGTACCGCCAATTTCTTTTGTTTTGTCATGGTTCATGTGTGCAATAAACATTACACTTCGTGAGAAAAAAATCGTGGCAGAAAATAGTGATATCAATTCTAAGCTAAAAAATCGTGATTCATATTTTAGCCCGAATCGTGCAGGCCTACATGTGGCCTCAAAGATAAACTTTTCAAAGTTGTGTTACTGTCTGTTTGTTCAGGAAAAGGTTGTAGGTGCTATAAAGAGACACACAGGGCAAAAAACGAGAAATAAACAGAGAAAGGTAGAGAGACTTAAAGGTTTGGTTCAGTGACCTAAGCTCCCTCTCTCTCTCTCTCTCTCTCTCTCTCTCTCTCTCTCTCTCTCTCTCTCTCTCTCTCTGGGGTCTTGCAGCTGCTCCAAGCTGTCCTACGGTAATGATGTCAACAAGCAGCTGCAGCCTAGTGATGACATCGACAACCCACCCAACAGAAACACCCATATCCACTCACATGCACTGATGTTTACTTGTCAGCTCTCTCGATTTCAATAATTGAACATTAGGCAATTGCACTTGTTTCCACGCAGCTCCATCTATTTCAAAACAAAATAGAAGATAGAAGAGAAACCTTGGTAGGGCATACTCAAAGTGAGATCCCCCTCAAGGACGATCTGTTGATGGGTTCCGAGAGTGGGCTGGCGGCTGATTGTCTCTGCTGTTGTATAATGGAAGTCAACACTGGATGAGGGATTCAGTTGGCTGCCTACAGAGTAAGAAGTGACTTGGTGTACAGGGAAGGTGTGATTTGTCAGAGTTGCTTGTCAACACCTCATGGATGTGATGCACCCATGAGGTGTTAGATGGCTCTGTGAAGAATATATGTTAACTGTATATAAACATCACTTCATCACCCATAATCAGTGTATTCACTTTCAACATCTCTTTTATTTACATTTGAACCTTACGCTGTCCTCCTTATCGTTGTTGTCCTCGCGTGCCCTCTTCCTGGATCCTCCAGGCAGAGGGTCATCCACGACATCTGCAGCGGACTGGTTGACCCCCACGTCAACCTCAGCAACAACTTCCGACTGGTTCTGTGTGCTGTAAATTAACTCAACACACAAAGTCCTGTCACAAGCATCTGGAGACAGGACTTTGTGTCCTATTATTTTGTACACCTATGCATAATTATTGTGTGTGGTTCCAGTGTCAGATCAACAATTATCAAAGGCCTGTCTATGAAGTTTTGGCAACTGGAGCACACCTTCTGACAGCGCATTAAGTTCAGCAGACTCTTGTAATTTCTGCCCTGCATAAAAGCCGACTATCTCCTCTGTCCATCAACATGCAGTGAAGATTTAACTGCCTTTCCCGATCACACACCTTTTGTGAAGCAGGTTTCTCGAAATTACAGATTAGAGTGGATGTAGACAATGCCATCCCATCGCATTATATAGAAACAAGCCCACATTTCTCACTAAGGGGTGAGTTATTTTTATTTATTTTTCTAATTATTATGCTTGGTATTTGAGGCAGAGTACTGTATTTCCAACACAGGACCACACCCACTATCACTGGTGAGTATGGTGTAACAGACTGAACTATTTCAACCAAAGAGGGTAAAGAGACACTGCTCTTCAGCCTCAAATTAAGTTATCTTTTTTTTAAACATTTTATTCAATTACATGGTTAAAAATAATTTGATAACATATAAAAGACAGAAACCTAACGACAGTTTTGATAATATGAATATAAAACCAAACAAACGAGCTTGAAACTAAAATTACCCACAGCGTCTAACGTGTAGTGAGTGGAAAGAAACACTGTTGTGCTCAAGATTATTTAAGCTGTTAGTGGGAGTTACCATGATGGTTTATTGTTAGAGGAGGGGGTACTGTAACCTTTAGGCCGGCCTGCAATGAGGATATGTGTGTTATAATTGTAAGGATTTCTCTGGATTTAGTGTTTGAGGATTCACCCCTATCACCAGGCTGATTGGAAACGCATCCTCCAACCATCTGCCTGCTCCATCTGACACCCCAGCCCGCTCCTTCCTTTCCCTTTCCTTTTTTATACACTTTATTCCTCACTTGTGTATTTCACTCTCCCACTCACCCTTTCATCAGGAAATCTTCCTCCTCTATAGCTCCTGCAGTGTTCTCTATAGGAGGCCTGCACATTTCCCTGCAATTGACATACAGGGTGGTGTCTAATTGTCATTCCATCCCAGATGAGCATATGCTTGGTTTCCCACGGAAGGCAAGAACATCATTTTCTGATTAGCGCATTTTTGACCATTACTGAGGCAATGGAGAATGAAAGAGGTCGTGAACCCCAGTGCATTCCCTTGTCTGAAATAGTTCAGCATATAAACTCCTTACCCTACATCTAAGTTGCTGTTGCTCTAATGTGGTTTTTTTTGTCTGTTAATAAAGCATGTTAATAGATAAGATTAAGATTTTTTCATAAACCACTGAATCCATTGGTAAATTCAAATGCAATTTTCCCTTTGGGGCATCATTAAAGTATGTCTTCTTCTTCAGTATGCAAGTTACCCTCCAAGTAGCATGTACCTTTATAAAATATAAACTTTTGGATTTGTTTTCTACATTAGACCTGGCTATAAGCTCCAAAATATGCTTATTTAGTTTTTAATGTAAAGAAAAGAAAAATATACAGCATGATTTGACTTTTTTTCCAATTGTTCTTTCCCATATCAGAAAATTGTGAAACAAAGTCACATGAGGGTTATAGCATGAGGGAGGGAGGGATGTATAGCATGCAAAATAGAAGCAAAATCTTGTTTTTGTGTGCAAAATATTAGTTATTGAGTGGATCATTTAATGCAAACATTGCCAGTGGACAACAATTCAAAAAAGTGTTAACTTCATTCTCCATAATGTGAAAACATTTGCCAATAAACAAAGCAATATTAAATTGCCGGATGTTTTAGTTTGCTTTGGTGTTCATGCACGTATGACAGATGCCCTCTGTAGCATATTATCGTAATATCACCACTTTAATCCTCTTGTTCATTTATCATTCATGAATGCCTCTTATCTGGCTCCTTTTTAAATTGTAAAAAAATCATGTTTTGTTCTTTTTAACTAATCATGTTCCTTTATTACAAACTCTTATCACGTTTTTTTCATTAACCATGACTCGTATCAAGTTTCTAGTCTAGTGGAGTGCTTCCAAGAAAATTGAACGATCACAGATCTGCAGCCTTCAGCCCTCGAGCCCTGCTTTAATGTTCCTTCCTGTGTGCATCAGTCAGTCTCTTGTACCTGCCCTGTATAAAAGAGCATAGGCTGCAGTTGACCAGGAATTATCCACTGCACCGGCACTCTTACCACTGATAGTCGGACCTCCAGGGCTACAGAGAGCTACTTAACTGTGTCAAATGTGAAAATAGAGTGAGTCTTGACTGAGAATGAACATGTTGAACTGAATATGAAAAGCTTGAACTGCATTGCTGGCTTTACATATCAATATAAATTAAATGCAATACGCTGTTAAATGCAATACGCTGTCTTAATAGACAATGCTATGGGGGGGGGATGTATTGCTGAGCTGCCATAGACAGACGGAGGAAGAGCTGCTGACAGCTGCAGGCTTGAGTACAAGACTCAGTGGCTCCATGAGAGAGAGAGCGAGATTTACACATACAGATAAACAGAGAGAGAGAAAAAGTATCAGATTTCTTTCTGTCTCTCCATCAGTGAAGCGTTATCTGACCCACTGTGACCTGTTACATCTGTCCAACCTTCTTCCCTATCTTTCTATCTATGTTCAGTGTCTCCCTTTCTCTCGCTCTGTTTAATTTTCTCTCTCTTTTCCCCAGTAGGCGACTTCCCTTCATCCCTCTGATCTGGACCATGTCCCAATCCCACTCCCCTACAGCGCATGAGTGTGTGTGTGTGTGTGTGTGTGTGTGTGTGTGTGTGTGTGTGTGTGTGTGTGTGTGTGTGTGTGTGTGTGTGTGTGTGTGTGTGTGTGTGAGAAGGATCATTTCTGAGTAAGATGTTTGCCAAAACAAAGGTTTAATCTCCTTTTAAAGAGAATTATAACCTATGCACACTGCGCACACACACACACACACACACACACACACACACACACACACACACACACACACACACACACAGACAAACACAAGTGTATACAGTTAATCTGCTTCACCAAATCCATCTATTTTGGGAAGAATAAATCCACTACTCATTGGGGCAATTTCAACAGGGGTGGACAAAACAACATGAACATCTTATAGTACATTGTTATTCTTCACTAACAAAAATAGATCTGTTGGATTGGATTGAAATATATTTTAAATACTGTACATAGGTTCCAATTATTTCGCCCACCTGTGTTTCTTGGCTGGAAATACAAAGAGATCAAGCAGATCGGTTTGTCTGACACGAGGTGGGCTGTGATGACAAGTGTGTGCGTATGTGGGTCTGCGTGTAAATAACAGCTTACAACAGTGGAACCCTAGTCGGAAGCTCCCTCATCCTCTTTCCACTGGATTTTAATTTGCCATCAGTCTACTCAGTAGTTTAAAGCTGTAAATATCATGAATTTATATATATATATATGTAAGACAATAAAAGCAACATGTTTAGCTTTAAGATAGAATACAATGCTTAATAATCACACAGCCAAACCACCTGACTAATTCATCTCAACAAAATGCCCAATAACATGAAAAAAATTCATAAAGAACTACATGCAGGAATGTAATTTAAAAATGAATTCAGGAGAGGAAGAGAAAAAACAAGATGAAACTTGATCTTTATCTTTCACCATCTTGTACTGTATCCCTGTGAAACTAAAATCCCATGTTATTTCCTGCTTTTCCCCCCTCTGTCACATTGAGCCAATTCAGAGAAAGAGAACATCTAGAACCCGTTCCTGAAAAACGCAAATACTGTAAATATTTGATGATCGATATATATAATTCAAATCCCTGTGTGATGAATTATGCATTGTCTGGTGGGATTTGATGAATATTTGTCTTTGTTACTGATAGTGCATGTCTCCCATCTTCAGCCACTGAGCGACGTCCTGTAAGTGTGTATGTGAAGGGGAATGATAAAAAAAACATCAGATACAGACAGAATACGTGAGTTTATGAACTCAGTACTCGTTTCAAAAGTATGTATGACTCCCTAGAGCAGCAATTTGTACACTACTGCGTACACATTAAATATAAATCATAAGTAGATGTTTATCAAAACCAGCTTTTTTTATTTAATCTTCTAAAATCAATCAGGAAATCAAAATCAAAGTCTTGTTGTTGTCCTACTACAGTTTGCATTTGCCATGATGCTTTGTGCTTTTTCATGTGACATGCAATGGGACTGGTTGATTAACAGTAAGTAAAATGCAATGGCAGAAAGTAACAAAATGCCCTGTAGACATTTGAAGAGGCAGAGGCTCGGATAGAGCTGTGAAGACACTGTAGAGAAGTCTGCTAGGTCAAGCAGCTGAACACTGGGGAGGATTGAATGAGCTGAACAGCTGAGAATACGAGTGTGAACACTCACGAACACACGTACAGTCTGCTAATGGGTGGGGGTTATCGCCAGGTCAAGATGAGTCAGGAGAATGTCAGGGAGGAAACCACACTTTTATCTGAACAGGCAGAGTGTGTGTTTGTGTGCTTGAATGACTTGCATGGCTGCGTGTCTTCCTGCGTCTGTCAGTCGGTGCATATTGTATATCTGTTAATATTGCCTATTCCTGTGTGTGTGTGTGTGTGTGTGTGTGTGTGTGTGTGTGTGTGTGTGTGTGTGTGTCTCACATGTGTCTGAGTCCCAAGGGAGCTGACTGGGAGATGTTGAGGGATTGGGTCTGAGTCCCAATGACTTTAGGGGCTGAGAGGGAGATGGATCAGGTGGGATTGGGTACACACACACACAGACAGACACACGTCAGGTGTTTCTTTAGCATCAATTAGCTCAAGTACCAGTATGGTAAGAGTATTTCAATCAGGAGAGACTTTGTTGCAGATATGCAAATATTTATAATATGAAATGTACAAAGTCTTTGGAGATTAGACTCCATCATTAAAATATTTAAAGGGGTAGAGAAACATTTCTTTAGCATCAATGGAGCCTAGACACTGGTGATGGCGGAGAGGGAACCAGGAGGCCGAACGAAGGACCCATCCGCCGGAAAGGGATTCCGGTTGCAGTGGATGATGACGCCTGGAGGCGGAAGGGGAGGAGCAGGGTTTCACGTTTGCCTGAGAAGACAGCTGATAGCAAGGAGAGAGACATGTAAAGCAGGATGTCATGCTTTGATTGGATCATGAATTTGTGGCCAATTCTGATTGGTTTACTGAAGAGTGAACACCTTAACAGCTGAAAAGATTTAGGGAGAGATAGTGGTGATTGCAGTGATTAGAAGTCTTCCTGAAAGAATTTGCACTGAGCTTCATTAGTAATGGTGTGGTGGTTTATTTATTATTTCTGTAAATATTTGTGTTTGATCTACTGTATGTTCCATAGCTGCCAACTCGTTGCCTGTGCGGAATTTGCTGTTTCGAATGAAAAATAGATCTGAAGAGCTCTGTAATTGAGGGAGTTCGTGCTCCATCTGGACACATTGTGAGGCAGGAACCTGCTTGATCTGATGTTTGTAATGAAACAGTTTTTTGGTTACTGTAACTTGAAATGTTGCTGCTTAACTGAGTTTCAGTAACCTTGTCCAAACTGAGCTTAACTACTGTAGCTTTGTTTGACCCCCGCAGTGTGTCGCGGGGTCAATCCCTTTGATTTTTGAGGCTTTCTGATAATGATTAGTATGTAGTTATAGTATGATTTGTGGACCAAGTTGGACCAAGTGCATTCCAGTCTGGGCACATTGGTGCGGACAGTCAGCAGGATATAAATCCATTACAGTATCTGCGCATTTTTCTCGTAAAGATTATTTAAACAAGACTAAACCATTCCGTGTATGTTTGCGGCAATAATCATTTTGTGCGAGGTTTCTAGTCTTTGTAGGTTTCAATAATCTCGAGGTATGATATAAAAAAAGATCAAGTTAAGACACCATTCCTTTCTTGTGCATAAAAGCACATCACACTTCATTAGCTGCTGTTTCATATCTAGTTTCTGAAACAAACACTGACTAGCCTTGGATGTCTATGAAAGGGTATAATTATTAGAGGAATTTTATTTGGTTTGGACATAACTGTTTCAGAAGGCTCATTAAGACATTATTTCTCTTCTTCACTGTTTGTGTAACCTATTGTTCATAGCTGCACACATGCTCCTGTCAAATCTGTTTAAATCCCAACTTCTGCATAGGAAGGGGCGTATACATCTTTCAAACCCCCTTCCTTGTGCACATGAAGTGTTTTCTAAATGAGCTCCCAGATGTATAATGTGGCAATTCTCATTGTTTTGTGCATACATTTAGAATCATTACTTCACTGCTGTTGCATTACATTTCCCGGATAGCACTTGGCAATCAAATTTCAGTTTTTGCATTCTTATTTCTTCCCAGATAAACCACCATGTCTTCCCAACTGCTATAGTACATCTATCCTTCTTCCCTTCTTTTACTATTGACCGTCATCTCATGTAGAGCTCTCCCTTCATCCAGCTGCCAAGAGAGATCTCTAACACACACCCACACACAGTCATGAATAGTATGAATGTTAATTAAAAGGAGACATTCTTAACCTAGTGACGGAAGAATACAAGACACAGTAAGCGAGACGATAAACCATCTGACCAACTACTCTAGGACAAACCTAAAGAGTAACGTGGCCATAGAGGAGAGGAACCAGTCTTTTTTCCATCCTTTCTTTTTATGAAGTCTCCCATCGAGAGTGAGTCATCACGCTTATCAGCAACTTTTATTGCAGGTCCTAACAACTGGTCCCCCAATCACTACCCTGTCGCTTTTCAAAGGTCAATCCCCGCCCCTTGTTAAATGTGAAAGCACCAATCAGAGCAGTTTGTGCGGCATGATTAATAGACCCTACATAGGCCATGACCTTTTCCTAAGTAACTGCAGAGATAAAAGCAGCATAGGCGTGTGTGTGTGTGTGTGTGTGTGTGTGTGTGTGTGTGTGTGTGTGTGTGTTTGTGTGTGTGAGACGTATAGGTGTAATAGCCAGGGAGGCGGCAGAGTGCCTGACTTGATATATGAAGAATAATGGCTAGTAGAGCGCTCTCCTTCCTAGTACATCAAGATAGATATGAAGCATTGCATTACTGTGTGTGTGTGTGTGTGTGTGTGTTTTGTGTATGTATGTGTTTTGTGTGTGTGTGTGTGTGTCTGTGTGCGTGTGTGTTAGAGAAAATGGGACAAATGAGAGCTGAAGATGTCAACCAGTCAACAGCAAAGCAATACAAACCAGTCACACTCTCACACACACACACACACACACACACACATGCACACGCACACACGCACACACACACCGTAGAAAGCATGAACCACAGCGATCATTAGCATTTCAAAGTAACAAGGTGCAAGGAGCCACAAAATTATGCATTTTGTGCACTTTGAAATGGAGATTTGCTTAAAGACTGGAAAAATACTGTTTACTTTTCCACAAGAGAGAGGATTTGAAATGGTCTCTATCATTTCCACTTTATCGTCAATGCCTACATACACACACACACACTCACTTCCTGCCTTACTCACTTACTCACTCACTCACTCATTCACACACTGACAACGTCACATGATAGTAGTCTGCTCATATACAACCGTTTTACACGTGGCTTTACACTTACAAATGCTCACTGCTTTTTACCTCGGCAGCAAAATTGGAAAGAGGCCGTTCCATCTGTTTTCTTTGTTGACTTCTAAAGTATTGGTCTAAGCATACACCATGTAACTGCAATTGCCCCTGCTCAATAACTGTCTTCCAATATTTTGTACGATTCTTGACTGTCAAGTGTCTATTAAGTCAAAAGAGACGCTTGAGAAGAAAGAAAAAAAAACCCTGGAAAAAAAAAAGTAACAAAGCGTTTGGGCTGTAATATAAGGGACAGATTCAGTGTTGGTGGTGATCCAAGTTTGCTGCTTGATCATTTTTATTTTTAGCCATAACTCATGCTGCATTCATTGTTGTTGGAATTGCCTAACACCCAGGACTTCCAAGGCAGCTGCAAAACAGTGTCACACTCACATGCTACTTTGACAGAAATCAAGCCAGGAAAACAAACAATCAAATCGTTGCTGGGGCTGCAGTTGTGTATTTTGGAGAATTGCTCAGTGTTGGTGGAAGTTGTCCGGCTCAGAGTGCTCTCTGTAGGGAGACAAACTTATTTAAACTTTATTTCAGTTGTTTTTATACGTGTTTTCAATTCACTACATCAGGGGTTTTCAAAGTCTGACACACTGTGGGACCCCCCTCGGACAAAACTGAGACAACTGCTTATATTTGGGCTAATTGTCATCCTGTTCAGAAATACAAAGCCAATCCTTACCCTAGCCATAACTTAGAGATAGTAGTAAAAGAGTACACACACACACACACACACACACACACACACACACACACACATATATATATATATATATATATATATATATATATATATATATATATATATATATATAAATATATATATATATATATATTAAAACAAAAAAAAGAAAAAAGTACATTTTAATATAAGTTTTGTCAGTGAACTTCTTTTTCTCATCTCTGTCACAGCCTTGGCCTTCACTTTTCTTCCAGCAACTGTGAGAATATTCTGACACCATTGAGTGTCAGACCAGGTTTTGAGAACCAGAAAAAAAGTTACACTAATTTGGCTTACTCTTATTTGGCAAAAGTAGTTTATCTCAATGACAGTGTATTCTCCTTTTTACAGTAATCTGAAAAAGATGAGTAGAAACTAGATTAGAAAGCTATGGATGGAGAAACCTTCAATGAGTTCTCTTCTGTATTGCGTAACAAAGGATCTAGCATAAATGCATCCACTGATTGTAAGAGAAAAAGATGTACAGGGTAAGGCAATCTTTCAGAGGGTAGATAGATAGATAGATAGATAGAGGGGAAATTCAAGAGGTATAGACTTCAATAAAATCAACAAGATGTTCCCATTACAAAAAGAGATTAGGTATAATGACAGCACATCAGTAAGCCATTGAATGTGAGTGGCATTAGCGTGCCTAAGCACCTCAGCCAGTGGTCTGTCTCGCTGCTCTATTATTATTTTTTCCAAAGAACAATATCACAGTATCTCCATATGTATGTATGTGTGTGTGTGTGTGTGTGTGTGTATATATATATATATATATATATATATATATATATGTCTCCATAGAAAAAATATGGAGATATAGCGTTCCCATTGGCTGCATTAATTACGAGATTCTCTCAGCTGAGAGTTTTTCCCTGTAGTTCTAACGAGCTGTAATGAAGTGTTAAATTAACGACTGCCGGCAACCTATACAGAAGTACAAGCTATCAATTAATCACACATACATTACATGGGAGGTGTGTCTTTATGTGAGATATGCAGAGAATATAAAACCTTTCTTACAGCAGGTATTTCAACTTGCGAGAACAACACAGGGAAATTATATTAGTAACGGCTCTGTTTCATGTAGGTGCCCCATATGCCGACATGCACAGTAGGACCCTGAAACCTGAAGCCTTTTATTAACTTGTCATCGTAGAAAAAGCACAGGTGTTACTAATAACATTATCAATGTTATTATTCTGCCTGTTGGCACCTAAATCAAATACCTGATACCTTTCTTTGTATGAAAGTGTATAGCAGTCTATGATGGCAGTAGTTTTTTGGGGAGCATGTGTCTGTGTAGTATGCTACACTTCACAGAATCAGACATGGCTCATTTACTCAGTAACAAGCGTTCCATCCTGACGATTATTTTGTTTGTTTTTTATGCATTTGGTAAATCTGCGTTGGAAACTCGTGGTTTTTTATAATACATGTCCTAGAGTTCCATTGAAAATGTAATTTCTAGTATTGACTTGGGAAGCAGTGATGTGTCCTGCAGCATCTATTCTGCTGGAAGAATACATATACAAGCCAGCATGGTTTAATAGCATGGGGCACATCTGATATTTAACATCTCTGGTGGTGATGAAGAAAATCAGTTGGGCCCTTCATCATTTAATGAAGATTGTCTTCTTCACAAATACTGAACAAATCGGGCTACATTAGCTCGGTAACATAGCTTGGCAGCATACAACCGAAGCCAAAGCTGACACAGTGGTAGAAGATGAGTAGCTACACACACAAAGAGGTCTACTTATCTGCATTGTCTTCAAAATCAAACAGCCAGACCAATTTTCTTTGACCGAACATTAAACACCGGATGTGCTGAACTGTATCTTCACTAAACGGCTTTAGCATTTGTGAGGATCTTAATGGTTGTGTATGAAAATGTAGATTTTGACAGATCAAATATGTTGAATTTTCAGAGGTAGTATTTTACCAGTAAGCGAGGCAGAAATGATGTTGCGCGGTGCAATGTGAATTTTGATGTGTTGTACAACCTGTGCTACAGAATGGTCTGGTTACGAAATCAGTGGTTAGCTTTTGGGTGTTGCTGAGAGTTCTCTCTAATTTCTAGATTTAAGAATAAGTGATGCATGAAGTGCGATTTTGATTGCCAGCCCCATTTACCTGTTTTCACACTTTGTTTTAACACTATTGGATTATTCGATTCTGTGTGGCTCATACCTTTAGGCTGTCTGTGTGCTTGTCAATCAAAAGTGGTTTATCAGAGGTACGTGATTTGTGTGAAGCGGCGCTGAGTGAGGTTGCACTGTAGCATACATTTACATGAACAAACTCTCCCTGAGTGGATATGATTACATACATGTGGCTTTCCCTAACCACATCAAGCGATTACTGAAGTTAGTAAGTTTAATGAGGTCTGGAAAGCAAATGTGAAGAAACCAAGGTGATAGTACTGTAGAGGAAGAGTGTGTACAGTAAACTGTTACTCAGTGTCAAGAGTATTTTCAGTGTCTCTCTCTCTCTCTCTCTCTCTCTCTCTCTCTCTCTCTCTTTGCCGTTTTCCAGGTGATGTAAGACTCCCAAGTCTACAGTTAAATCTCAGTAAATGTCTCTGTGCTGCTGGGGTAAATTTACACCCCCCCCTGCATGGCCTTTCAGTCCATATAATAACCTAGGCAATCTTAAAGCACTTCACTACAACTAATCAGGCATGTTAGGGAGAGTAGAGAGAGAGAGAGAGGAAAAAAAAGCTTCAGTTTCACTAATTGATCGTCTATGTTTGTGCATCTGTTTTCTTATATCTGTCAATAAGAGGAAGCAGACAAAACACATTTGAAAGGCAGGATGAAGTCAAGTAAAATAAAAATTTGTACTTGTTTGCACTTTGATGAAAAGGTGCAGCCTGAGGGCTTTTCCGTGGCCAGACAGTGTAGCAGGGATTCGTTCTAGAGTAACTTTATATCAATCATATTAGAGGTGAAACGCACCAAGATGACCAGATCTACCAAGCAATATACGTATCATTCTTTACTGTATGATTCATATTTGACCCAACATCACAGTGTCATAGTTGTTAAATTGTGCTGTATTTGTTATATTCACTTTCTTTGTTTGTGTTGTCAATAAAAAAAGATTCAAAGTGAAGTGAAACTAAAAAAAAAAACCCTGCAGCAACAGGATTAGACAGAGCAGGAAGGAAGGAAGATAGGGAGACAGAAAAAGACAAGAAGAGGGAGAGATGTGACAGGTGATAGAGAGGGAAACATGCCAGATGGAGTTGGAAGGAGGTGGTGGATGTAATGATAGAGCCATACAGGGAGGAGGAGGAGGTGTTGGGAAGATTAAGGAAGATAGAAGAGATAGACACCACCGTCATTGCATGTTACTGTAAGCTGATTGGTCATTGCCAACAGCTTCCCCTCCTTTCATCTTTGTTGTCAGTGTGTGTGTGTGTGTGTGTGTGTGTGTGTGTGTGTGTGTGTCTGTTGGTGTACCACTGTGTAAAGAACTGACATCATGGTGGAGGAATCTCTTTTTCAACAAGTACTCTGTGGAGAGCCTCAGGGAAGAATATCAGTTTGTGTTCCCTTTGACTACAGGGCTCATGCATGTGTGTGCAGGCTTTTGAGTGGTTTGTGTGTGTGTGTGTGTGTGTGTGTTGTGTGTGTGTGTGTGTGTGTGTGTGTGTGTGTGTGTGTGTGTGTGTGTGTGTGTGTGTGTGAGACACTGCAGACTCTTAGTTAACATCTTTCGCTCTGCAATACTGTGCTGATCAGACTAGGTGGTGTAGCTCTTTACATTAGGATGTAGCACTCTAGGTGCTTAGTTCATGATCAGGCCACCCTCATTTCTTATGTCTGTCTGTGCATTTTCATTTTAAACCATCTCTGTCAGATGTCCAGACAATGGATAGAAAGTTCAATCCATGTTAACCTTATCTGAATGGTCGGATATGTCACTTATGTCTCTGGCCTAGCTACGGGTTCTTGGTAAAAGTAGTAACAGAAAGAGAGAACTCAAAGAAGGGCAACATTAAATACACATCACTATCCACATCCCAGTGCACAACCAACCTTTATAATGAATCAGACTTTTAGTATATGTGTTTACTTTCAGTTTAAAAAAAACAAACATTTGACAGCATCTTTTAAAAGCAAAAGAAATAAAGAAAAGGTTACAAAGCAAATTTATTTCAGAATATCGAAGAACAAGCTACCCATATGCAAGTCCTCATATGTTGCTTTATAATGGAGGGTTTGCCTCTTAACAGGAAGAGTCAAAGAAAAGTGTAATTGTGAATTTATCATTCATTATTTATGCACATCCATCCATCTACCCATTTAGTGAACTACTTATCATGTGCAGGGTGCTGGAGCATATCCCAGCATGCACAGGGTGATAAATTTCACATTTGAAACAGGTTATTTAATGTAACTCTTGCATTAAATAACATAACTCTGCATAACTCTTATTTTGTGGGCATTTGTAGGCCTTTATTGACAGGACAGCTAAAGAAATGAAAATGGAGAGAGAGAGGGGGGGAGGAATGACATGCAGCAAAGGTCAGAGTAAAACCCGGGCCCGCTGCTTCAAGGAGTAAACATGTAAACATGGGCGCCCGCTCTACCAACTGAGCTATCTCGGCACCCAACATAAATACCTTTTTAATGAATCCCCTTCTGCAGAACTTGAAATCTGGCTCAAATGAATACGGGCGGCCATCCAATTATAACGACCTCATCCACCTTATCGAAATCATTTAAACATTGAGCCATGGCATTTAAAATCCTTTAGATAACACAAACCTATGATTTCTGTAGCCTACTCCAAAACAACAGACTCCCAGAACACCTTTTTCTCAGGTCGAGTTTCACTCTCCACACCGCTGTCTTCGGACAAAAAGTCACGTCCTGAGATCGATAATGTTGCCGTACCATTTTAGTAACAATTAGCCTGTCAGGAGAAAAAAATAAAATCACTTTTAGTGGACAAAAATCAAGGCTGCACAATTGCCTGTTAGGTTACATGGCAGCTCAGTTTGCGCCAGCTCGTCACTGCGATCTCGCTCAATACTGGACCAATTTCAAAGATTCTTGGTCACATCAGTCTATTAGACACAAATCAGTGGGGAATTGGGTTAAAAAGAAAAGGTAGTTACCCTTTAAGTTACTCAAAGCCTTGAGAACTTAGCAATTGTATTAAGGTCCTTTTTACATTACATGTCATTTAGCTGACGCTTTTATCCAAAGCGACTTACAATTCCTATATATGTCAGAGGTTGCACGCCTCTGGAGCAACTAGGGGTTAAGTGTCTTGCTCAAGGACACATTGGTTGATGTATCGCAGTAGGAATCAAACCCAGGTCTCCCAAACCAAAGGCATGTGTCATATCCACTGCGCCATCACTGCCATATTCTACCCTTAAACTCACTGTGGTTCGTTTCTTCTGGCCCTGCGTATATCCTTTAAGCTCTTTATGTCTGTGACTGTGATTGACACATTGAGTACCATCTGTCACTCAAGGCCCCCTGTCGCCACAGTAACAAGGTCTAGAGAGGGGAGTGGACCAAATAGAAAGGGCACATCCTTGACAACCTGTCAGCCCTAGCAACCTCACCTGACCCCTGCATCTCTTTCTCCCCTTATAGCTAATTTTCCTCCATTACTCTTTCACAAGATTTTTTTTTTGCAAATCTTCTGCAATATTGGCCTTCAGAAACACACACCATTTTGAACGCTCTAGCTGTAAATGATTGAGTCAGTTTCTGAGCATTGTCAGTAAGCGGGCAGTTACTTAAATCACAGCGAGAGGCTTCAGAAAAGAGCAGCTTCACTATGAAGGCACAGTGGGAGCCCTGGGGGCTAATGATAGAGGAGACTAACAAGGTTTACCACCACTTCCTGCCACACCTGTGACTCCGAGGACTGATCTCTGTTGTGTTAAAGGTCAGAGTTTGCCAGCAACGGAGATGACGAGGTGACATGTCAGGGACAAGAGGTGGTTGGAGATTGAAAAATTAATAAATGAAATGAGAAGAGAAAGACAGGTCTGATTTTGCCACTTCCCCAAGTGCTTTTTTTTTGTTTTTAAATATTATTGTTACATTGAGGGATTTGCGGACATAATCAGCAGCTACTTTCAACCCGTGCCCCATTTTTCTCTTCACTTTCTCTTACATGAAGCATATTCTGAGCACTGCTTGTCATAAGACCACACACCACATAACAGCAGTACAGAGTGTCTTCTCACATTAGAGCTTTAGAAGACACAGCAACTTTTGGATGTGAGAGGACATCCAAAAGTGACATCCAGATGCAGATTTAACATTTTTATAAACCACAACATTTACTAATTCAAATCACACCAACAGTCTCGATATCAGCACAGAGATCACCATGAAAAGAATAACATTTCAGAGAGGTGCCTCAAACAACACAATACCTGAGTACTTTAGAGCAAAGCCTCATAAAATAACATATTTATGGAAACGACAAATCTATGAAGCCTCTGATGTCCCGAAAGCATCGATGTAACTGAATGTGAATAAATTATTCAGATGTGAACAGACAATGTGCTTTAAACATACGTGAAAAGAATCAGGCATTTCCTCATCCTCCTAATCTCCCAACCGGCCACTCTTTTTGTACCTTTGGTTTAGATTAGATATTGTTTTTCGTTTGTTAAGTAAGGGTGGACCTCCAGATGTGTTGATCTTGTTTTCTCATGTTTTTGTTAGTTAGGGAGGTAAGTCTTTTGTCTTTTGTTTTGCCCATTTGTTTGTTAGGTTAGTTTCTAAACTCTCAGTTAGGATTGTTTTGTTTGTTACTTTTATGGTAGGCCACCCTGAAGCTTTATACATCTGATATCTATGTTATACTGTATATCTTTTTCTATGTAAAATAAATTCCTTTGTTGATCTAACCACGTAACTATTTGTGGCTACTTGGGAGATGGGGAAGATTGGGCCTTTCCATGTTGCGTCCTAGGCACCCCTAGACTGGGGCGTAACAAGGAAGTTATCATATAAATGCATGCAGTTACCACATTAAGTGTAGTCGTTGCAAATATGTGCAGTTATGTAGTTGTAAGAATCAGAAACATTTAATTTCAGGTTTCTTATTAAGGATTAATTTTGTCTGTAAATACTTATATCAATTTCCCTCTCCTCTTCTGTACTCCCTCCCTGCCTTCCTTAATACCTCCTGCTTTGACACTTTGGATACTCACTCAGGTAAGACATCCATCCTTTGCACAACCCCACTGGCTCTGAGCAGCTTGCACATTTATCAAGCTCTGCTGTATGTGTATATGTGTGTTATTTAATTTTTTTTACATAGCCACACATTCTCTCACAGCTCAGATGGAAATGAGTCTTATGAATATGTATGCGATCCCCAAGCTTTCTGTACTAAGGCTTGCTGTCGTTACTGCTTCCCATCTTGCACTCTGTTTCTCTTTTTCTGTCATTGCCTCTTTCTCTTTCATTCACTCAGTCAAATACCCTCAATGCAGGGAGCCTGACGTGAAGTCATGAAAGTACATGGTGAATGATATTCACAAAGAATATTCAATGTGAAGATGAAAGTTTATATGACATTGTACAAATGTGTGTGTGTGTGTGTGTGTGTGTGTGTGTGTGTGTGTGTGTGTGTGTGTGTGTGTGTGTGTAATTATTATTCGGTTTGACAGGTTGTCTCATCTCTTGGAGAGTGCAGCAGTTATTCTGTTCCTTCATGGTTCTTTGTAGTATTATAAGCACGTTTGTTATAATTCAAAAACATACACTATTATGTAACGCGTATATGAGTCAATCTGTACTGTGTAATACATATATATTTTACGTGTGTATCTGTAAAGGGATTTTTGTCCAGTAGAATAGAATCAGATGCACACAGCAGAATAGGTATAGGAAGTATAGGAATGTCCCTGAATAGTATAGTGGGCTGCAAATGACAGCCTAACACAGCTAAACCTATTATAGTGATGTTGTCAAAGTAAAGGCATGCAGGAAAAAAAAAATTAGCTCAATGATTTTTGGGGAATGTAATAATTATTTGATATCACCAATATAAATAATATATTTTGTATGTCATTATTCCTATGGAAGTCCAGGTGGAAAACTTTCTTACCAAGGCACAAGGGGTATAATTAGTATAGTATGTATTACCTGTAATAATCATATCAGACTTGTATGTTCAAATTCATAGAATTGGAGAGAGTTGGACCTCTCAAGTAAAAAAAACTGGTGTTGTGATGGCAGATCTTTGTGCATCTGTCAATCTTTATTTGAATAAGTAAAGAAGACTGTCTTCCACTACTCAGGTTTTACTGTAATACTTTGTGCTCTGGATACAGTTTGATTAGGGTTGACTCCCAGCCTGATCTATCGGTGAGGTATTACAAGAGGAAGTATCACAATAGATTGCCATGTTCATGTGTCTCACACAGTGTATATAACATACTCACACACACGTGAAAAAACACAACATCTGGCTGACCCTCACTAAAACTTTCCAACTGTCAGCAAGAACAACAACACACACATGATATACACTGAATGCTGAGTTCAGTGTTCACGCTCACTGACCCAGTGATTTCAATGAAAACAAACTCGCTCTGTGAAGTGGCTTTCGCCATATGGTACTAAAAGAGAAAATGTGTGCATGTGTTAGTGTGTCGATATGTCAAACTGAGTGATTTTTTTTTAATGAATAGCAGTTATTATGCTGTTGTTGACTGTGGCTCTAAAATAGGTAGTAATCCCTGCGTGTTTCACATTGTTTCATCAGGAGAATTTAACCGTTATGTATTTATGTATGTTATGTTACTTTACACAGTATATTGGTCAGTTCTATATTAATTGTCTTACTTTCATTTTGTCTCTACGTACTGCGATATTATTTGCTTGTTGGTGGCAAAGCCAAAGTAGGTTTACGTCTGCCAGCCTGCAGTCTGTCTGTTTGCTTATTGAGAGGTATCTCAATAACTACTTGACAAATGGCAAAACAATCTGCTATAATCTCCAGAGGACAATTCATTATTTCTTTAAAAATCAACATCTAAAAGGCAGAATTTCCAAGAGGATGAGCCTTTTGTCTTTTGTTTTGGAGCATAAGCTTTCCTTTAGATAAAGAAAGAGGAAGGGAGAGAAGAGAGGAGATTGAGTGAGGGAAGAGAAGGGAAGTGTGGCACCTTAGGTAAGTTAAAGTGATGTGCTGAGAGAGTGAAGAAAGAGACGAGACATGGAGGAGGAAGAATGAGGGAGTGATGGAGAGGTGAAGACAAGGTTGAGATGAATGAACTCCTGGTAGCTGCCAGCTAGACGTGTGTGTGTGTGTGTGTGTGTGTGTGTGTGTGTGTGTGTGTGTGTGTGTGTGTTTATACACAGTGCGTGGTGTTGTGTTTCTCGTCTTCCTACTTCTCAGAAACTGTGTGTGTGTGTGTGTCCACTTCACCTGAGGTGTGTGTTATATCATGAATTATAAATGGAAAGTGAATCAATAGTGCACTGAATTACTGTCAGACAGTCTGTGTGTGCATGCGTAGGGGCCTGCGTCCATGTTTGAATGCGCTGATGTTTGCATGAGTGTGGTTGCATGTTGACATAATTTGTTGTTTTACATGTTGTATGTTCAAATGAAAACAGCATAGTAAGCTATTGTTTACTGATTCTCCCCACAACTGGGAAGTGTGTGTGTGTGTGTGTGTGTGTGGAGTGTGTGTGTGTGGAGTGTGTGTGTGTGTGTGTGTGTGTGTGTGCGTGTGCGCGCACACGTGCATGCGTGCGTGTATGATCTCTTTCTTCCATTTTTACTTAAAACTTGGCACATTAACATTATCTTAACACACAGGTAATAGCTTTCTATCTGTGCAGGAATGTGTGTGTGTGTGTTGTAGTTGAGTGTCTGCTCCAATAAAACAGCACAGCAAGATAGAATGCCTCTCTCACAGCAGAGTGGAAAAAGACCTCTGCAGATTTACTATACTATTACCACACACACACACAAACTCTCTCTCGCACACACTCCTTGAGGAAAAAAGTTGTAATGGCCCAGTGCCCCTCCAAGGACGAGAAGAGCGAGCAGAGTAATCACAGTTAAAGAGAGAGAGTGTGTGTCTGTGGGGAGGTGAATAGATGGACTACAGGGGACAGAAAATGGTTTGGTGCTGGAAAAATGGATGGGGATATGAAGGGAGTGGAACATCCTGTCCCATCAACCATCCTTCACACACACACACACACACACACACACACACACACACACACACACACACACACACACACACACACACACACGCATGCACTGGCTTGCCGTGGGAATGTTAGTGTTGCTGAGCAATAGAGTTGACAGATGAGTGAATCCAGGATACGGAATAGGTCCAGTACTCCAAACCAGACCATTTAGTCCCTTTAACTTTAATTCCTTCAATTTCCTTCAAAGCTCACTTAACCTGAAGCTCCTCCACATCCTCTACACAGTATGCAAATGTTGCCTTTGAACTAAAACCTCAAAAATTGAGTCTTAGTTCTCAACCAAAAGGACACACAAATACCCATGTAGTGTATTGGAATTAAAATGAACATGGATCTGCTGTTTTATGTTGTATTTAAATAGTATTCAACTGTGTATTTAATTCTGTTTTGTTTTATGTCAAGAAGTTAACAAAATCCCCTTTGCACCACTATACAGGTGTGTGGTAATACGTGTAGTATTGAAAAAGAATATCTACATTTTACAGTACATATTAATGAATTTCTTAATGTGTGAACACCATAGACACACAAGGGGTTCCTCAGGGACATATATGCAGCTCTTGTAACAGATAACACACGGGGCTCTAATTTTATGCAGAGTAGCGTTTTCCTAAGAATCACTGAGGTTCTTTCTTCACCTGCTAGTTTGGTATTTGGGACTTGCCTTGTGCTACAGTGCACAACATAGGATGTTGAGATATTTCAGTCCGACTGCTAGATGGCTAAAAATATCAGCTTGTTGGCTTTTGTTGCCAGATAACAAAATGCAGGCACAACAACATATAGTATCATTGTAGCCTATATTTGAAAACAACACTAAGATAAGTGAATGGACTGGCATTTTTCAAGCATCTATGTTTTTTTTAACTTGGTTGTGTTGGACTGTAATTAGTCCTTCCTTTGTTAGGCTCATATTAACAATTTGTGGTGTATGGCTTTGAATTACTGTCTCCAAGTAATATAAGGTCAATAAAATCCACAGGGGATATGCACTAGCTGCATACAGCTTGTGGCTTGTTAGTAACTCTTCCCAAAGTGCAGTACAACACTAGCAAATGACTCATCTAAGGATGGTGTTGTCAAGTTAACTTAACTTAATGTTCCTATTAAACCCAATGTGTTATTAAATATAATGCTTGAGTTTCTAACAAGTATTCAGTTCAGTTTGGGATTTTCAGTTCAGTTCCACTTTATTTATTCAGTATCTTAAAGTGGAATTTGTCTGACTGTAGTGATACTATATGGGGTAGATGTTGCAGCAGCAAAGCAAACTTTTTGCATCATATTTTACATTCCTGCAGACGTATCTAGTTGTGAGTGTTTTTACATTTAAGGGGAAAACAAATCTCCCTTTTTTTTCTTTCATAAATAGATAGGCTATTTAGTCTTACATGTCTTTGACCTAACACTATTTCACTTTTACAGTTGCTATCAGCATGCTATAAATATGTAACTACTTCAGAAAGGGCTTCAGTTCTGAACAGCCTAAGTCTGAACTTTGTGTATCAGAGGCGTGTCACAGTACATTCGACAAAGATAAGAATGGTGGATGTTGCAGCGTATTGTTCCAGCGGAAGAAACTGCTTTGTGTTGACTCTCACGTACTCAGAGCTGAAGGTGGATGTTAATTATTGATTTAATAAACTCAGCATGGGTGTGAGTGTGTGGCATACCGACTCAAATCCTATTATAAGAGTGTGTGTGTGTGTGTGTGTGTGTGTGTGTGTGTGTGTGTGTGTGTGTGTGTGTGTGTGTGTGTGTTGTTGATGTGAAATGTTGTCTCTATGTTTTCTCCTCTCTTAGTTTACTGTGATGCCCCATGTCTTTCATGTCTATAACACCTTTTCCCAAGCATCAGACACCTGTGCTATACAGTATGCTGGACTATACAGTTTATTATAGCTCAATATATGATGGAAGGTGAGAACATACTGTCATTTTTACTTTGGGCTAGGGTTGGGCATCAAGAACCAATTCCTACTTGGAATTGTTTCAAAAATTACGATTCCAGTGGAATCGTTTCTTTATTGGAATCATTTGAAGGATTTGGTTTTAAATCTGATCATGGGTTCCAAATTCAGCAAGCCTGGTAAAACTGCAACCCACCATTGAATCAAAATAAAACTTTCCTCTTATTTGTGAAATAAGCATGTGACCCGTTTCAACTCCGCCCCTCAAAGAATTGGAATCGAGAATCGAACCGGAATCAAAAGGAAGAATCGGAATTGGAATCAGAATCATTACAGTTTTTTCCGATTGCTAAACAACAGTGGGCACAACTGGAGTCACGTGCAAAACTCAAACTACAGTCTGCACTACCAACAGTCACCTGAGCTAAACAGTTCACATCACCTGCAAAACAGGCTCAGTGCAGCCAAACACTATGCACAATCCTCACTGAGATAACACACACTGTCACTCAGAACACACTGAGAGTAAAAACACTAGCATCAAACACCAATACACAAATTACAAACTTTCTCATCTTTACAGTTTGAACAATTTGAGTGAATTGACACTACTCAATAGTTTATTTAAGGAAAAAATATAGATTGTATAGCATACCAATTTTTACATAAGGTAAACAATAAGGAATGAAAATCAGCAGTTTTCTTCAATAAAGTATTTTGTCTCTAGTAATTTATGGAATTACTGGGAAAAAAAAACTAAAGGTACATACGTAACAGTACCAAAGAATAGTGTGATTAATTCTGCCTCTCTCCAGCATCATGTGGCAAGTTTTCTTCATCACATGGGATGTCTGCATCATCTCTAAATACTAATGAACGTGGTGTTTCTATTGCTTTCACCGCCATTACTTTCTGAAAAACAGTAAGAACGCAGTTTTACTATTGTAAAGATATAGTGTTTTTCACTTTTTTTTATAGCTGTGTACATAACCTCAGCCATCTTACCTGGACATATTGGTATCTTTGCTCTTTTACCTGTTTCTCTCAAACGGTACAGTGTATAATTGTTTCATTCTTATTTGGTGTTTGTATACAAAAAAAGGCTTTCTGAGCTTTCTCTATATAAATACCATATATGTTCACTAACTAGTCTAAAACAAGACACCTACTTAGGCTTTCAGCTAAAATTCCAATCAGCAGTGTTTGATAGGCACCAGACTGAAATCTATTCTGTTTTGAGTGGTTAACAGTTTTGACAGCAGTGTGTTAGCATTTGAACAAAGTGCTGTAAATCTACAGTGTTGTGCACGTTGTGGTTAAAGTCATGGGATAAGTGTGTAGAGTTTTGAAAACTGTGTTCAAGCAATGAGAAACAAACTAGAGTTTGGTCCACATGAACTGCTGCTGTGCAGACTGTAGTTAGAGTTTTGCACATGTGACTCCAGTTGTGCCCACTGTCGTTTAGCAATCGAAAAAACTGTAAAATCCAAACGATGCCCAACCCTGCTTTGGGCTGATTATAGACAAAGTTTCTTGATAATTGATGGTTTAGTCATGACAGTGGGCAAGCTTGGTGTGAAATTAAACATATATTAAGAATGAATGTATTAATCTAGTTTTAGCAGGGTAGTGACCGACCGACGCAGCCACACAGTACCAAGAAGGAAAAATACCAATATACAGTATAGGGCTGGGTATCATACCTGAACACATTTTTAGTACCGAAATAAATGCATTGGTAGTCAGAGTATTAAAACTTGTCATGTACTGAATGTTGGTTATATTTTACTTATTTAGTCAGATATCTCCTGATTTAAATCATAATTTTGACAATTTTATTTAGTCAAAACAAAGCCTTTTTTTTAAAACATCCGTTTTGGTATCAGTACTGAAACTTGTGGATCCATCAACCACACATGGTCAGCCCTGTGTGTGTGTGTGTGTGTGTGTGTGTCATAGGGGCCTTGTTGAATGGAGCAGTCAGTCCCATGTTGGACAAGTCACCTCCCTGTACCTTATGGCTACAGCACACACACACACACAACCACACACTTGAACAGATGGGAGTCTCAGTAGTGGATGATAGAGGCACTCGTGTGTTTGTGTGTATATCCCTAAGGGCATGGGACACACACACTCCTTCTGTCCATTACAGACATCCACAAACACTAATTACTGCACCACAGGAGTGAGAGAGCACTCTGAATAAGAAGTGTGTGTGTGTGTGTGTGTGTGTGTGTGTGTGTGTGTGTGTGTGTGTGTGTGTGTGTGTGTGTGTGTGTGTGTGTGTGTGTGTGTGTGTGTGTGTGTGTGTGTGTGTGTGTGTGTGTGTGTGTGTGTGTGTGTGTGTGTGTGTGTGTGTGTGGCTGGTGATGATAGTGTGCCACTGACAGGTACAACATTAAAAAAACCTTTTCACACATGAATGATACAATGATCCTAGCTTGATTTTGGTCAATAACACTTTTTTCACACATGAAATGACTGTTCTGAATGGATTCATCTCTCTATGGTGGCAGCACAGCAGGAAGACATTGGAGAGTTTGAAAGTAATGACACCAACAAAGAGTCTCGCAGCCTGCTTTAGTGATGGATTTAAAACTTGCAGGGAAATGGCTCATTATTGCCTCAGCAGCACCCCAACTAGATATAAAATCTGTCTACACAATGTAGCGATCAAATGACTCCTCAATTTCATAATTCATTTATGATAGTCTTATGTTGCCTATTTGACACAGCCGGACAGACAGCACCGAAGTTAAAACTAAAAGGGCCAAGGCCAACAGTCCATTCTTCTATGGAATGCAAATCTGCAACAGCAACAGCTATATATGTCTATGTATTTCCAAAACTATGAGAACCAGTAGTCGACTCAGGACCACTATTAAACGCTGTGTAAGCTAATACTATAACACGATAATCAATCACACAAATGTAAACTCACCATTTAACGTCTCCGCTAAGTGTCTGTCCCGGGTTACAGCTGCAAACATAACGGATGCGGCAAAAAAATCACATGCCCATGCTACACCTTTTCTCCAAGTTTCATGAAAATCCGACATAGCTTTTCTGTAATCCTGTTGAAAGACAAACCACCAAACAAACCGAGCCGAAAACCTCGGCAGAGGTAATAATTAACAAGACAGATATGTGTTGGCTTTCATTGTAATTCCTAATATACTCACATGCTGTTGGTTCTGAAGGTGGTTTTCCTTGATTGTCATGCTGTACAAAGTTAGATTAAAGCTAAAAAACTTTGACTGTGTTGTGTATGTAGAATGCAATTTCCTTAGGCGGATTTCCAAGGAGGTTTTTTTTTACCCTGCTCTACGACAAAAAGAAAATATTCAAGGATAAGACAGATTAAAATATATCTCTTCTCCAAAATTGCAACTGGAAATGGTTTATCCCCAGTATTTCATTTATAGAAGGGCTTATTTAATGGATTTACTTCCCTGTGCATATAAACGATGATTAAAATGTGTTACTGTCTGAAGAAGGTGGCACAAGATACTCAACTATATGTATACAGTATATATAATTGTGTAATTTTATGATTTGTACTATGTATGTACATTCAGATGTTTACATGTCTATAGACCATTACAACTTTGCACGTGCAGTATCTGTATAACAAATGCGTAGCACAGACTTTGTACTGCTCACTTAGCTTCCAAAAACCTTTCATATACATGTGTTAACATGACAGAGTTTTATACACTGAATAGTTATACTTACAAATATAAGTATACACTATTTATTATATAGCCATAAGTATCCAGACATACCTGTTTATATATTTTTGTGTATTTTTGGCACAAGGCTGTTTCTCATATTTTTTTTGGTGGCATTTTAGGCCTTTATTTGATAGGACAGCTTAGATATGAAAGGGGCGAGAGAGGGGGAATGACATGCAGCAAAGGGGCACAGGTTGGAATTGAACCTGCGGCCGCTGCGGCGAGGACTGAGCCTGTGTACATGGGTCGCACGCTCTACCAGGTGAGCTACCCAGGTGCCGAAGCTAGGCCCCTTTAGTATTCCTGTTTAGTCTTAATGTTAAACAATAGAGTGCTTTCAACTTTGTGGCAAGAGTTTGTGGAAAGCCCTTTGTTTCATCACAACAATGACCCCGTGCACAAAGTCAGGTCCAGAAAGAAACAGTTTTCCGAGTTTGGTGTGGAAGAATTTGATTGCACCGAGCCCTGATTTCTACCCCAACACCTTTGGGATGAATTGGAACAATGACTACGGCCTTATGGCCCAACATCACTGCCTGACCTCACTCTTGAGGTCAGGCAGTGATCCCTGCAGTCCAGTGTCAAAATTGTGTCGAAACCCTGAAAAAGTGTAAATTCAGCCAAGACATATTGAAATCCATTTGCTCAACCTACTTTGGGAGGTGGTTTTGAGGTGGTTTGAGACTTATTCTAGACAGATGTTGAGAGTGTGGAAATGCATCCATCTGTCCAAGACACATACGTAAGCTTGATTTCTCCCAAGTGTAACAACGTCAGGAAGTAGTCTGTGGAAGGAGCGTACTGGTGAGAGAGCGCATGGGTGAGGGAGGGGTGTAAGTTAGAGCTGGAGATTAGGTCACAACCTTTGTCTCGCTCATAGTCAAGCTATCGGAGTCTTTAATGTGTTTGTGTTATTGATAGTTGTTCACTTATTCACTTGTATTGTTAACTGTTAATTGTTGTCACTATACTGCTAAATGGCACAAGTTATTCTCTGGCATTTTTGGCAGCTACCGAACAGCTCCAGGTACATTAACACCACCTGCCGGACTGGTGGAAGGCTGATTTACATGCAAAAAAACAAAGATGGATTACAATTACATTTGTGTTCTGGCCATTGCAAACACATACCAGAAACTTTGTGTATTAAATTGCATCTAGATCCTATCCGGATGTGAGACACTTAAAATGACAAGTGTAAATAGGGCCAATCACCTATGAGCATAAAATTAGGGCATATACAGGCTTTTGGTCATCTAGTTTTAATGTTTAGCATAGGTTCAGGTAGGGCTGCAATAAACGATTATTTTCATTGTCGGTTAATCTGTTGATTATTTTCTCGATTAATTGATTGTTTGGTTTATAAAATGTCAGAAAATGGGAAAAGTGTTTTTCAAAACCCAAGATGATATCCTCAAATGTCTAATTTAGTACCCATTTCAAGATATTCAGTGTACTGTCAGTGAGGAGTGAAGAAAGAAAAAAATGACTCCAAACGATTAATTGATTATCGAAATAGTTTGCAATCAATTTAATAGTTGACAAGTAATTTTGTAATCGATTAATCGATTAATGCCCATAGAGCATGCCTATGTACAGGGTCCAGAATTTTGTGCTACTCCCCTGCATGTGGACATTATAGTTCAAAAAGGTTAAAAGGCCTGCTGTGCCTATTACGGTTGCTAAGCCATGATGATACAGTTGCTTTTTTGTTACAGTTTTTCTTGATTGCTTTGACCTGCTTAAAGAAACTGGGATTCACTCGGTTTTCTTCATCACTGTCTCAGCAGAGCAGAAGACACCTCTTGCAAATGTATTAACCCTTTCTCATTGGATTGACACATTTTCCCCACCCTTTTGCAGAACAGTTAACATGGATGTCATTCAAGCAGTCCAAACTCTGTTGTTTTAGCTATGGTGACCAAACGGAAACCATCTGTTCCTAACTATTAGAAACTACCTACATCAGTATGAAATCAATGAAGCACCTGTTTGACACTCCTTCACACAAATCTTCAATTAGCAGTCAGTCTGCAGGGTTAGACCATGTGGCCCCATCATCAAGATAAAAGAGACTGAGTACCAATAGTGGCTATTTCTTATAGTAATAGATGTTTATACTTTACTGTAATAGATTTTATTTTTATTTTCTTAATTTCTTATACTCTAATAGATTTAATTTTGGTTTACATGTATTTTTTGTAATATTTACAGTATTTCGGTTTTCAGCCAGAGTTTGAAAATAAGAATCAATGGAATCAATAACATTTGCATCAAAGCATTTCTTAATCTGGATCTAATTCTTTGCAAGAAGGCAAATTTGACAACAAATGGCACTGGCATGAAAGCTAGGTACAGTAATAGGCTACAATAGAGATAGATAGATAGAGATATTATATTTATTTATCCCGAAGGAAATTAAGGTGTCCAATAGCTTATACACAACATACTAGGGCTGTTCCCTCTTAGTCAATTAATCAACTAATCCAGTGGTTCCCAACCTGGGGTCCGGGCACCCCCAGGGGGGGCGGCGAAGATCACAGGGGGGGCGCAAGTCTTTATCTGGTTTGAGGTTGAGGAAAAAAATATATATATATTTGCACATGTTAAACAAATTATGATAATACACTAGAATATATAATGTATACAAAAGTATTTTGTTGTATCCTCGTTTTTCCTGCCGCCACGGCATCACTATTTTATAAATGAAACATGGAGGAGAAACGTAACCGTGCTGATAACTCCTCTGTATCAAAAAAGAAAGTAAGGCTCTATCTTGAGAGTTACCTCAACTTCGGTTTTGGGGGGGCTCAGCTTTTCTTAGACATGAGTAGGGGGGGCGCCAAGGAAAAAAGGTTGGGAACCACTGAACTAATCAGTCGTTTCGGTCTTAGTCAACTTAGATTTCTTTAGTCGATTAGTCACGTTTTATACTTTATGCTTTTTTCATGCTGAATGACTTATTTCAAAGAAACGTATGAGCACATCTCTGGTAAACACAAGAATTAAAGTGGTGCTTTTAGCATGACTCTTTGCAGAGAAACTCAGATTTACAGATCTGTCGATTAAATCAACTAATCGATTAGTCGATACAGTTGAATGAGTTTTAGTCAACTAAGGATTTCTTCAATCGAGCACAGCCCTACAACATACATCCACATAGGCACACAGACATATGACATATGACATCCAAGCACACATACTACATAAATACAAAGAAAGATATCAATAGTGTGCCCTTACAGTAAAGTTTGGTTGTAGCATGTTTACAGTTTTTCTTGATTGCTTTGACCTGCTTAAAGAAACTGGGATTCACTCGGTTTTCATCATCACTGTCTCAGCAGCAGAAGACACCTCTTGCAAATGTGTTAACCCTTTCTCATTGGATTGACACATTTTCCCCACCCTTTGGCAGAACACAGATGTCATTCAAGCAGTCCAAACTCCATTGTTTTAGCTATGGTAACCAAACAGAAACCATCTGTTCCTAACTATTAGAAACTACCTTCATCAGTATGAAATCACTGAAGCACCTGTTTGACACTCCTTCACACAAATCTTCAATTAGCAGTCAGTCTGCAGGCCTTAAACGTGCAGTTTCTGTGTTGTTCTTTGCGAACATGGATGGAAGAGGTCTAAGACAGAAGAGACTGAGTATCAATAGTGCCTATTTCTTATACTCTACAGTAATAGATGTTTATAATTTATTGTAATAGATTTTATTTTCTTATACTCTAATAGATTTTATTTTGGTTTACATGTATTTTGTGTAATATTTACAGTATTTCAGTTTTCAGCCACAGTTTGAAAATAAGAATCAATGGAATCAATAAAATTTGCATCAAAGCATTTCTGATGCTGGATCCAATTCTTTGCAAGAAGGCAAATTTGACAACAAATGGCACTGGCATGAAAGCTACGTACAGTAATAAGCTACAATGACAAGCAATGGTGCTCTGATTCACACTGAGTGCTGTATTTTGTATTTTTTTGTCCACTGTCTAATGGTTGATTGGAAGAGGTCATACACTTGTTTGTAAGTTGTGTTGTTTGAAGGCAAAATTTGCTTTTGTTACATATTTTAAATGTTTTGGCACGGTTAGAGCCTTTTGCAAATTAAAAAATGTCATATTTAGACCATGAGTGCCACTGTTTCGGCCTGTGTATTAACTGTTTTGAAAATGTGGAGTTTGAGTTTACTGCTGCATCAAAGCAATCAAGAAAAACAGTAAAGGAGTGGTGTCAAAAGAATGCAGAAAGGTGCAATGGTATCATAGTGCAAGATAGCGTCAGTGAAAATTCTATATCTATTCAGTACAACATGAGACACAATATATCAAAAATAGAATAATCATTACTTAACTATACATAGACACTAGTAAAAGACTAGAAGAAAAGTTTAAGTTACGTAAAGTTGAAAACGGTCCATACAGAACAAAAGGACAGCATGGTGTATTGACCATATATGCAAGCTAGCAAAACATGACAAGCAATGGTGCACTGATTTGAGTGCTGTATTTTGTATTTTGTTGTCCACTGTCTAATGGTTGATAGGACGAGGTCATACACTTGTTTGCAAGTTGTGTTGTTTGACGGCAAAATTTGCTTTTGTTGCATATTTTAAATGTTTTGGCACGGTCAGAGCCTTTTGCAAACCAAATGTGTCATTTGGCCATGAGTGCCACTGTGTGTTAACTGTTTTGAAAAATGTGGAGTTTGAGTTGACTGCTGCATCAAAGCAATCAAAAAAAACTGTAAGTTCAATGCAACATTTTGATCTTTTTTTTTTGGGCATTTCTGTCTATAATGGATAGGAAAGCTGATATATGAAAGGGGAGAGAGAGGGGACATACAGCAAACCGTCACAGGTCAGACTCGGACCCTGGACCTTCTGCGTCGATGAATAAACCTCTACATATGTGCGCCCGCTTTACCAACTTAGCTAACCCGGCCATATTTATACGCAAGGAAGGCATCACGTTAAACATCACTTTGTGCAGGGTAAATGGGTCAGTGTGTGTTTTTCCTTGACATGTGATAAGCGAGACACCACAGACCTGATTTTGATGAAGTTCCAGGGAGTGATGCATCACGCTGCTCTGGCATTTTCAAAATTACTGCGTTTGGCCCAAGGTGGGAGCAGCAATTACCTGGCAAACATTTTAATAACCAGTCATATCTCATATGCTGCTGGGGGGAATAAAATGAAACTTGGAGCACATACCCAACTATCCGTGCTGTACAGATTTTTCTCCAGGGCCAACTGTTTGCAACATATTGGATTTTCCACATTTTTGAGTTGCTTTAAAACCAGTTTGCCCCCCAGGCTTCTTTTTCTCTTCTTCTCCAAATTAATTTACTGATCACAGCAGGGGCCACTGCCTCATTTGTACCTTCCTTCAAATATGAGGCGCCACAAACATAAAAATGAAAAGAAATTGAGAACAATACAACATTTTATATAACAGACTTGAAACTGATTTGTTCCAAACATGACACAAAAGCCACACTTTCCAGCTCCTTAGGCAGAATATATAATGAAACATCAGTTCACTGTAAATTCAGCAAATTGTCAACCCCAAGGTTTGGGAGGTGTAGTTATCTGGTATCATTTCAACACAGTGGCACTATTACTTGACAGCAATGCTTTTAATAATCTGCAGAGGCCTCAAAATGCACTTTATGCTACTCTGTGCAAGATCTTTATGCAAAAAAAACACCTGTCATCTAACCTTTTATGTTAATGGCTGCGTGGGAGTGCACTACAGAAGAACATCCTACAGTACTCTTCTCACTGAGACTGTGTTTTCTGGTGTAGAGTAAGATAACTGGCAGGTAATCTGTTCATCTGCTCTGCCCTTATATATACAAAAGTGTCCTAACTTTTTTGGGATTGTGTTGTGACCACTAATCATACAGGTTACGATCTTAATGGAGATTTGAGAATGATTTTAAATTTTCCCTCTGAGATGATTTTATTTTTGGGATTTTCAGAGGCCTGAAAAGATACAACCATCCAGTATATTTCACAAGAAAAAAAAAAAACATAAAAAAAAAAACTTTACCACATTAACACTGACCAGACACCAGAATTAAAGAAATCACTCATAGGATTTTAGATAGATCAGATAGATCAAAATTGATCCAAATTCAGGCCTGAATCTCACTGTCAATTCAGGTCAGACCAAAACACTGACGCGAAAAGGTTTGACTTAGCAGCACTATATGGAACAACATGTTGCTCCTCAGGAGCAAGGAACCTAAGGACATATTTCCTGCTTTGTTTAGCTGCATGTAAGTGCTTTATTCGTGCAGTAAGTGTATGTTTGTAACGTGTGTTTTTCAGAATATCCCAGCGCTGCCTTGCGGTAAAGCCCTCTACTCATACGAAGGAAAAGAACCCGGCGATCTCCAATTTGCCAAGGGTGACATCATCATCCTGCGACGCAAAGTGGATGACAACTGGTACCACGGCGAGCTCAACGGTTGCCATGGTTTCTTGCCTGCTAGTTACATCCAGTTGCTGCGTCCCCTGAGCCAAACTCCACCCCAGGGCAAAGCACTGTACGACTTTGAGGTCAAAGATAAGGACCAGGATAAAGACTGTCTGGCATTCAGCAAGGTAACACACATACACACCCACAGACACATGCTGCACACACACACACACACACACACACACACTCAACCCGAAGACACTGTTTTATAACAGACACAGAACAAATACAATAATGTGTAAAATGGACAGGCTGCATAGATGAATCAGTGGAAAGAGGGATGGCTGAATTTACAAAAGGATAAATACCGTAGTAGAAGAAAACACTTATCGGTGGTGTTAAACCAGTGTGGTTGTTTGTAGGACACTAATAATTTATCACTGCTGACTCAACTTTTCAGATTGGTTCTCAGAATGTAAACCAGAGACACTTCAAACAGGATGAAAAGTACATGCTCTGCATGGTGCCTTCCCAAAGCAACTGCAGTTTTCACCATTTACTTCTTCTTGCTTGTACTCCATTCTTCTATTTTGTGAATACATGTGATCAGCTTTCACATCAAAAGCAACGAGAGTTTACAGCTGAAACAGATCAAATCTGTTTGCATAAACAGTTTCACTGGCAAGTCATGTGTGTGGTTGTTTGACATTAGGTGGCAATGTATGTGTTATTGACTAGTAGTTCTGTATTGTTGCATGAACATGAGCTTCGCCAGACAGTGCTGTGGTCAGCGGAAATAAGTGGCTAAAATCTGAACAGGCATGTCTTTTGTGGCAAGTCACAGAGGCTTAGACATCTCTTGACATGAAATGAGTTGGTAATTTATTGTGCCTCGTTTGAACAATTGCCACTGCTTTTGATTTTAAAACACAACACAATTTATACACATATAATATATACACTATGTGTATTGGTAAAATGTTCATCAGCTCTGTCAGTCAGTGGGTCTGATATGAGGAATTTTAAGGATGGGGTTATCATACAGTAGAAGCTGCTGCCTGCAGTCTACTCTGACCATGAGGATTTAACTGAAGTCATTTTTAAAAACTGACACCAATATTTTTGGAACGAAGATGCTGGCAACTGATAATTTGTGCTCATATTCCAATCCGTCCGTTTTTGCCAAGAAAAAGAAAAAAAAAGAAGAAACTTTTTAGATGTCCCTAAAACAGCATTTACACCACCTTGAAACTACACCATTGTACTGTCCCATACCACTATGATGCTTTCTCACACTGGAAGGATACATGCAGCTCACTGTTGTCCATCAAGGCATATTGTGATTATTAATTATTGTGTAATACATTATGATTTTGTGTATATGTTGTGCTGCTGACGCTGTGCACTGAGCTGTTTACATGCTGTACAGAAAACAAATTCCACTAACTCCAGTTGCGGGAGCAAAGTGATGTGATGATTTTTCTGGTGGGACATCTGATAGCAAAGTAATAATAATAAGTTTTGTTGAAAGGCTAAGCCCGTAACATTAATTATATTGTCTCCTCTTCCCTATGTGTTACGTTTAATGTGAGAGTGAGACCTAAGCTGGCCTGGATCAGTGTATATTTTTCCTACCTAAGAGGGATTGTGCTGTGTTAAGCTGACTCACCCAGCCGCTGTTTCAATTCATGGTTGAAAGATGGCTGCTGGCTTCGGTGTCCACGCCGCCGGCAGCGACCAAAGCCTTTATCGTCTCATAATAGGAGAAATTCGTCTTGGGCAGGCGAGAGAACAAAAAATGGTGACTCATTGCCAGTGTTGGGAGTAACGGCGTTTAAGTATAACGGCGTTACTAATGGCGTTATTTTTTTAGTAACGGAGTAATCTAATTAATTACTTTTCCCATCGTTGCAACGCCGTTATCGTTACTGAGAATGTAAAGTGGCGCGTTACTACAATTTGGTTGAATGAAGCGCGAGTCGTCAGGCTTTGGCTACACACCAGCTGCCTGGAGAGAGCAGGGGTGGGGATGATGACACCGTTGCAAATGCGATGATGATTGGCTGGGTGGGCAGATGCCCTGCTCACGCTGTCTCACTGCACGCTCTGACTACCACTAAATGCTAGAGAGCGACAATAGCGACGATCCAGGGAAATTCAAAGGTAGCGTTCTCCAACTGGAAGTACCGGCACTACTTCTCCCTCATTGAAATTAAAGGCAAGAACGTTTATGTAACATGCACGCTATGCCCAGGAAAAAAGACTTTATCCACTTCTGTGTCAAGCAACTCAAATCTTATGAAGCACCTCACATCAGCACATGCTAACACGACACTTGTTGCTCTTGCTAACAGCTAGCGTGAGCTCCAGCGAAGGAGCCACTCTGTTAAAACAAGCAACGCTCGATTTTTCGGGTCAGCAACAGGTGATACTGTGTATAGTGTTTTTATCCTTCAATCAGTTAATATAAACATCTTTGACGTTAAAGATGTTATAGAACATAATAGCGTTATAGAACATAAAAAATAATGTCACAGTTACTTTGCTGAGTAACTAATTACTTTTACAGTGTGGTAACTGAGTGACTAACTCAATTACTTTTTGGGAGAAGTAATTTGTAACTGCGACTAATTACTAAGTATTGACCAACACTGCTCATTGCACATAACACAATAAACATACAGTAAACATGCATTAAACATAAGCATACATTATCTCATCCAAATGCATTCAATAAACATCGGTAAACCTCACACAAGACCCCCATACCTTCCCCCATACTCACAGAACAAAGAGTTTGAGAACCCACAGAACATCCCCCCCCTCATATTGCACTTAATTCTACCCAGATTGCACATTTCCCCTTAAATCATGCTGTGATCAATAACTTATGTATTGCACAATGCCCAAATACACAATTGCACAATACCATTTTAAATAAAAAATATTATTATGGCACATTCAAGACCTGAACCCAGAACTCAAGTTTTATGAGTTATATTTAATTATATTCACTCTAATCATGTAGGGTAGGGTCTTGTAGGGTTGGGGGTCTCAGGTCTGAGCGAAGTGTAGTGTGTCATCATCCCAACAGGAGACAAATGTGGGTTTTGACAGGAGATGTAAAGTGTAGACTGGAAAGTGCAAGATGGATGTCATGTATTTCTGCTCTTTCTGACCAAAGCTGCTTGTTAATTAGATCCTCATGCTCCTGCCAGTACAGGGCTCTCTCTTTTTTTGGATCTGCTTAAGTCGATGGCATTTAGGATTTGGACAAACTATTCTCAGGTCTGACTGTCTTCAGGTCTTGGGTCTCTTTCTGCTTTTAAAAAGATTTTGGATAGGTATGGGTTGTTTCAAAGTGAGACCAAAATCATCCCCATTTGTCAAAGTATCACTAAAATTATACTTTGAAATGGATGAACAAGATGAAAGAAGACTCTGTCAGTCCTTCAGAAGTGTGAATCCAGGTTGGGTTTGCGGTAAACAGTAATTTGAATTCCGCGTCTTGTTCTGTTCCTCACAGCTTATCATTTTGTTCCTGCTGTTACACAGACTCATTTGTGCGAGGACTGAATGCTCGACACATCCGCTCTGTCTCTGCACTGTAATTGTGTGTCTGTGGAGAGAGAAAGATTATTAAATTACAGTGTACTGTACTGTACACTTCACTGTAGGTGTTTTAGGACTGATCACAGCAATGCAAAGCATAGTCATACAGTAGATACCTTGTCTCAAACACACTGCGCTCTATTAACAGATAATGACGACACACTCAAAGTTCACATTTTAGGGTTAAACTGATCAACGGGTTAAATGATTGAAGATTACACAACTCATGCAGAGACGCGTGCCCCTGTGGTGTGCTGTTTGCGTGCAGTCATTTACCAGTATTATCACTGTCGTCCCTAACGGTCTAACCAAGACCTTCATATTCATGTGAGGAGAGGAGCAACAGAGGAAAAAAACACTCTCATGATGACGTCTGTGTGTGTGTGTGTGTGTGTGTGTGTGTGTGTGTGTGTGTGCGTGCGTGCGTGCGTGCGTGCGTGGGTGCGTGCGTGCCTGCGTGCGTGTGTGAACGAGGAATGTGTTCCCATGTGTGTCGGATATAATATCGCTGCCAATATTATATGATAAAAATGAAGGCAACTGAAATGAAGTGAAACCAGTAGCTGCCTATCAATCAAAAAAACTGTACAAACGATTTGTAGTGTAATGTGCTCCACAATGCAATTTTTTATTTATTTTTTTACATTTGGCATACATTCTGGGTTAAGCAATTCAAACAGACGTGCATAGAAATGATGAAGTAAGTGTTAGCCACACTTTGTTAGGATTCAGTTGACAATTTCAGAAGAGATCTATGTATCCAGGTACAAACATCCACTCGCAAAGCGTTTGAGATGCTTTGTTTTGGCCAGTTTCTGATCAATAGTTTAAAGCTTTCCTTTGTTTTTTTTGTTTTTAAAAATCACACAGTGATAGAAAAATTACAAAATAGCTCTTATTTGGACACATGTGGTGTACCTACAATGTGTGTAGTCTCACTCATTTCCTCTCTCTCCAGGATGAGGTACTGACAGTAATCAGGCGAGTGGACGAGAACTGGGCAGAAGGCATGCTGGGAGACAAGATTGGCATCTTCCCCATTCTCTATGTGGAGGTAAACCCACAAACATTACCCAGATACACACACAAAACATCACATATCAGGTTATTACACAAGTAGTTGTTAAAGCAACAGTGATGTTGCAGCAGAACACTTGTATTGCAGTATTTTCATTTACCAAAAAAAAAAAAACACAAATAAAAAAAAACTTAGATATCTGTGCATTCTCGTCATTCACGAGTGGAGGCTGCCGGTTTTTATTTTTCAGATCGGATGAATCAAAAAAGTAATATCTTATCAACAGTATGGCCAAATAAGCATCCAGCTCCCTGGTTTCATATATATTTGAAATGTATGGTAGGGCTACAAATAATGTTTTTTATTTTTTATTGTCGATTAATCTGTCGATTATTTTCTTGATTAAACGATTAGTTATTTGGTTTATAAAATGTCAGAAAATGGTGAAAAATGTCGATCAGTGTTTCCCAAGGTCTAAGATAGCGTCCTCGAAGTTTACTGTCTTAGAGGAGTAAACACATCAGAAAATATTCACATCTAAGAATATGAAAAATGACTCAAATGATCAATCGATTATCAAAATAGTTGCGGATTTAACAGTTGACAGTTAATTGATTAATCAATTAATCTTTGCAGTTCTACTAAATGGTATTCTGAACCAGTTTTACATGTTATGTTGTTACCGAAGGTACTGCTCCTGCTATATTCCATAACCTTTGTCTTGATACATGGTGAAAATATAGCTTGTCTAAATTCAATGGTAGTGGTAACTAGTGATATGTATCATTTATGTTTTGCTGGTAATAGCCTCCACCTGCCACCTGTGCTGAGAAGGACACATTGAGCCTCATTCTGAGATCAGGATGTAATGCAGCAGATGGTTATAATTTTAGATGGTAGTAACGTGTGTTTAAGTCTGTATTCAATGTCAGCAGAAGTACTGTATGTAAGACCAACCACACCGTTGAGGACTCTCCAAACTGCTTTTAAACCCTTGTACTGACCTGGGTTTAGCAGAGGTTGGACACTGGCTAACTTCTGTATGAAAGGCTGAACCCACATTTAATGTTAGACATTGTAATTGCACTCAAATAGAAAGTATATTGTGTCTCCGTCAAACATGCCGCTCGTGTGTTAATTTGCGTTGAGGTTCCACATAATGTTTCCGTATTTGGATTTTATATAATGGCTATGTTTGACCACTTATCTGCAGGAATGCACAACCAAAACATTCAAATTGCCCCAGAAATATAAATTGCATTATCAATGCTGTTTCACACTCGGCAGAGGTGGTGTTTTCTTTAAGGGATTTCCTCTCAGTAAAAGGATAAACCCCCTGAAATACTTCACCATCTTTCATACCTCCATGCCTGTCAAGAGTGAAATATAGTTTACTTTAATCCTTGTGCAACTGAAAAAAAGCATGCCCAATTTGCTCTGCATCACATTTAAGGCTTTTAAACACTGGTAAAAAGCCATTGGTAGAAACTGCAAGGATGTTTTTTTCCTTCTTTCTTGCTGTTGTGAAGGCTTCTCTTCTCTTTTCATCACCACCAATTTGTGAACACACAGATTCTCTCATGGCCCTGTTGAAAAAAACAAAAGATGAAACCTTCAAAAGCGACAGGAGGTTCAGTCAAACAGGGAAGTACTGATACGTGTGCATGGTTGTCAAGACAATAAGACTCTCATATGGATCCAGTGTACATGTGTAGTGCATTGTGTATTCATGTACTGTAGCTTAGAGAAATTCATTATAGTAGAGATTCGAGACTATTAGGATGACTCCTCCTTCATGCTGCAAACATTATATTGTTTTGATATCCACATCCGTACAAACATATATAGAAAATCACTGTTCTGCTCATCTATAAAGGGTTTCTTTTTTGTTTTGCCATCCTTTAATCATACTGCCCTCTCAAAACACACTCTCTCTCACTCTGCGTTTTGCCTGCACGGGATTGGACTCTTGGTTACCCAATCATGTCCCTGAAATTAGCTATTTGACCAAACGACTCTCTTAGGTGATAATGATGAAGCTGGGACAAACACACACACAGACACACACACACACATACACACATACACATAGTGGTTGCTATTAGATAGAGATGCATCAATAATTTAGAGCTCTCCATCAACCTGACACAGCAGGGGTACAGGGGCATGTCGTGTGTGTGTGTGTGTGTGTGTGTGTGTGTGTGTGTGTGTGTGTGTGTGTGTGTGTGTGTGTGTGTGTGTGTGTGCAGTGGGAGCTTAATGAGGAGTGCCCAGCTGGACTTCTGCTGATCTGTGTGTGGTGTGTGTGTGTGGGTGGGTGTCTTACTGGATATAAAGTACCTCTTGTAGCTTTTGTCTGTTGAATGCAGACTGCTTGTGTTAAAATTTGGCTGGATACATAGATTGGTGATGAGGGGTTTGCTGATGATAGGGATGCCACTGAAATAGTTAAAATTGCATGAGAAGAGTCTGAAGTTGTTGGCATTCACTACATTTGAAGCGGGTGCTGTTTTGTTTCACCGTATACCGTACCGAAAATAGTGCCGGGTTAAATTAATATAAACCAGCAAGTCCTGTTTGATTAATGCATCTGAAAGTTTGAAGTCTTATCAGAGTCCAAAACACTGCACAGAGGTTTATAATACTATGAGAAAAAATGTCCAACTCTCAGACGTTATTACACTGACATCCCTTTAACTTCTGTGTTGGTGATCAGGAAGTAAAAAGTACTATTTTGCAGTTAACATTACAAAGTCATCTTCCAGAAATTGTACACAATTTGATTGGCCAACACCTTGAATTGCTGGTTGTGGCAAAGGTTGTGTCAACGTTTTTGGCAGACAACCCTGCATTATTTTGTTCGAGCCTTCCGCATCGGGCCCCCTGCTGTGTCAACACAGTGGTCTCATTGAAGTGAAAGGCTGCAACATTTCCATGCTATTAAAGTGTGATAAAAACACACAAAACCGCGGCCTCTGGCTCACCCAGTGGGAGCGTTCGCCCCATGTTGGTTGAGTCCTGCTGCGGCGCGGGTTCCGGTCCGACCCGCTGCCCTTTGCTGCGTATCATTCCCCATCTCTCTCCCCCTTTCATGCCTATTCACTGTCTCTATGTAATAAAGGGAGAAGCCCCAAAAAATAATCTTTAAAAAAACAAACACACAAAACCTGCAGAGCTGGGTATTGGTCTAACCTTATGATACAGATACAATATCTGTATTCTGATACCAATTGCCAAAATAATGAATTAATTAGATAACTTCTTTAAATGAATACTAGTCTCGCTGTACGAGTTACCATTCTGGTATAGGTGGAAAAAAATGCTCTGGTTAGTTTGTATTTCTTTACACCAATCACAATTGTCTTGGGCAGCACTACACCCTGTATGCACTGCGGCGACGGTGCCCTTGCACAATAGATAGTGCATATACTGCAAGTGAAAGAGAATACCTATCATCTCACGTTCCGGATGGCAGGTTTTATATCCACACTGTACATCCGGTAAGCCAAACAATAATATATATTTTCAAAATCCCCCCCCAAAAAATCGCAAACGCAGTATGAATGACTTTAATTAACGCAACAGATATACAGTTGTTAATAGTCCATACTCTATACTTATATAGCTAACTGAGGCAAGAGTTTTGCATCAGCATGTCTCCTGTTTTTTGGTGGTTATCTTTATTTTACATATTAGGGGAAAACCATTACACTGTCAGTAATCCATTCCAGTAGCTAATTTAGTGTTGGTTTCCTTTGGGCTCTGGTGGGTGTATTTGTATTTTGATGAGGAAAAGGTCTGGGTGGTTTGTTGAGTTTATATGCACCTGGAGTGGATTTAGGTTGTTATAAATATACTATACCAGACTTGACTTTGTGTGGGTGTGCTGAGTGGGTTGGATTGTGTTGTATAAGTATTAGGAACACTGTTGTAGGTTCAGGTAGATGTGATGTTATCTTAAATAAGTTTGAATTGAGTGTGGATGGGTTTGGGCTGATCTGAGGTGGATTCATGCAAATGTGAGAACAGGTGGACAGGTTTGGCATGAGTTTGATAATTTCACCTCTGTCTCTTTCTTTTTCTTTCTTTGTCCCTGTTTCACTTTATGCATCCTCCTGTCTGTGCAGCAGGAGGGAGATTGCACACACCTGCAACTCTGTGTGTGTGTGCATGATCATGCATGTATCTTGCTGGCTTAACCTTTTCGCAGTGCAGGTACCAGCTCATCAGCTTGAGTCTCAGTATTGCCTGGAGAGAGCACCCATCCTCCAAAAGACACAGAGTACAGAGAGTACACTTAGCTTGACACATAATAGATGACCTTGGAGATTTCATTCAGCCAAAATCACCAGTGAAGAATTGTCTCTATCAACAACACCTCTCTCTCTCTCTCTCTCTCTCTCTCTCTCTCTCTCTCTCTCTCTCTGTCTCTAACACATACACACACATACTCCACTCCTTTATCTCCTACTCATACTGCAGCATGACTGGGCACCATAACGGGTAGTTACAAGAGAAACTGACAAAGCAGTTGTGTGTGCGTGTGTGTGTGTGTGTGTGTGTGTGTGTGTGTGTGTGTGTGTGTGTGTGTGTTTGTGCGTGCGCGTGCATGTTTATTCATGAGGGCAAACTGAGTTGTATCTGCAGCATCAATCCATCATGCATATTTGCATATGATTTGGCTTTGATTAGCATATCTATTAATATGGAACATCACCAACACGGAGCCCAGACGGGTCGGTCCTGTACACGCTTGCTCTCTCGCTGTCTCTCTCTTTCGAACACACACACACACACACACACACACACACACACAGATAAATAAATGCTTGACTTTATCTCCAGGGATAGTATAGTAGTTTGAGGTTATACTAAGCAGACATGATTGCAATGTAAGTATGTTATTGGGCTGAAGCTGAAGATGTTAATGTTAGTTTATTTGTCCCTGTTTCACATTGGCCTCTGTGTGTGTGTGTGTGTGTGTGTGTGTGTGTGTGTGTGTGTGTGTGTGTGTGTGTGTGTGTGTGTGTGTCCTCTATATCTTAGAGACCATGCCCTTTATGATCCAAGAACCAAGAATTATAGTCATTAAACACATGTACTGTAAGTGTACTGTGTGTAATATTTGCTTTACATGTTTGCTTCTACTCTGTAGAGAGAAGTGTTGAAGACTGTGCAGAGGTAATGATTGATAGCATTACATAGACTTTCACTGAGGAGTTTCTGAGAAATATCTTTCCCTCTGATGTTCATGTTGTGTGCATTATAGCATCTATGTAACATGTTGCAGCATTTTACCACTATGTATTGTAAAGGTTGGCCTCAGCCATTATACAATTTAATTCCAAATAGTTCTGTCAAGTTTTTAACTGTTTCGTTTAACAATCAATTTCAATTTGGCAGTGTCACTCTGCCCAAATGATGCTCTAGAACAAATCTGAGCAAGCTTTACGGACTTTTCTTGAGCTCACAAACCCTATCCCCAGAGACTGAGATACACAACATGGATTAACATGAGCATATAAAAGAAAGAAATGTCTTGACACCACACCAAATGGTACTGCTGAATGAGGAGTTAAATTCCAAGCAACAGGTAGTTTGGGAACATTAGGAAGCAGTGTTGGAGTGAGCAAATTTAATCAGCCAACCTGCTTCTGTGCCTACCTAAACCACAGTGACGCTCCATAATTGTCAAACACACCAACTGTTTTTCCATTTACAACCAAGATGTGCTCACAGCCACAGGGCAATGATATATCATGTATGAGCTTTTTCAGTACTGATAAAATATTGCAACATGCTGCTTAACTAAATGTGTGTGGAACACCCATCATCACATTTGCACGACTTATTTTATGTCACTCTGATAAACAAGTGTCAGCTCTAGCAAGCTTATATGACACTACAGTGTGAAATGGCAGCTAAGCAGTGATAGAACTGACCTGGCCTACACTGGCAATGCATTTCTTGTTGCAGGTGGTGAGAAATGAGCAGCATTGCAGACCACAAATGAGCAGTGCCGATTAAGAACACAGAGGTCCCCTCACCCTCAATACAATATGCCAGACAAATTTTAGATGATCAAAAAATTAGAAGACTCCCTCATATGAAACTGTGTCACTACTGGATTTGATTAATTTAAATGATGGATCTGATGCTGGGGGAACATGGTAAGAGACTAAATGACTAGCTTTCTTTTCTTTTGTTTAGATTTTTCTTTTTTTGGTGCATGTTTAGGCCTTTATTTTGACAGGACAGCTGAAGACATGAAAGGGGAGAGAGAGGGGGAATGACATGCAGCAAAGGGCCGCAGGTCGGAGTCAAACCTGGGCCCGCTGCGTTGAGGAGTAAACCAACTGAGCTATCCGGACGCCCCCTTGATTTTTCTTTTTTACTCATAACTCACAATCATAAGGAGCTGATGCCTTTTCTGCCATCTCTTCAACTGATTTCAGACTGAAACTCTAAATGGCAAGATATACACTTATACTGTTCAGCAAAACTTTGTTATAGAGTCCAAAAAACTTCTCATTAAAAACAACCAAAAATATGCAGTGGTACCTTAAACCAGGTGTTTATTCCTCAGCAGTTGCGGATAAAAAAAAAAACATCCACCACATTATTAAAATCCAGAGCTGGGAGCAGACCACTTGATAGATACGGCGTATTATGTATCTGCGATTGAAGGAATGTTTACTTCTTGCATTTATTTGGTAATACTAAAAGTAAACTGCTTGAGCAGTCACCTAGTCCTGGCACGCAATTACAATTGTTGAGGATAGAAATGCAAGCTAAAAGCTTATTTCTATTGTGGTCCTCATTAAAAAAAAGTTTTTTAAAGACATATCTTCAAGTCACCAGCCCATTACTTTTGTGGGATGTGCAGTGTGTTGCACAAACCCTCATGTTGCTGGCTCCTCAAGCTCTCAGTCATTTTGTTTTAAATTGTGCATCATAGTCTGCACGTAGATGTAGGTGCAGTCATTCACAAATCTATCTATATACAAAGGTTATAGAATATTACATCTGAAACATTGTAATCAACAAAATAAAAGTGCAAAGACATTTAGTTTGCTATAATTATTCCTAAAAGAATCATGGAACTGGAAAAAAGAATGCTTGATGGTGGTGATTACATTTAGCAAAACATTTAGTTGATTTTAAGGGTGTTAAGTACTTACACATCCTTAAATTCTTACAGGTAAACTAACATGGAGTAGCCTCAAATACTGCTCTTTCCTGATGAAGTTTACTAGGAATTGTTTTATAGCTTTTATAAATAACGGAAACCTTTAATATATCAGATTTGATCCAAGAATGAAGTAAAATGAAACCAACGTATGGAGAGAAAGAACAATCCTGGCAAACAAAAGGGATGCTAAGTTGTTATATGTGTGGGAGTATGTGTGTATTTGACCAAGACATACAGTACAGTGAGAGTGTGTGTTACACAAAAAGAGTCTCACTGGACCAGCTGTTGTAAGTGATGATTGTTATGCTGCTGGTTTTTGAAAAGCTGCCAACAAGAACAAGTGAGGAAAGGCTTCACAAACACACTTCTTGTTATGGATGTGAACCACTGAGAACTGAAATCTAACACTTGAATTTCTCCTCTCTTCCCTCTTGTCCTCCCCTCTCTTTCCTTCTTTTGATCTGTCAACCACCTGCTTCTCCTCCTCCTCATCTCCTCTCAGTTAAATGAAACAGCCAAGCAGTTGATGGAGATCGACAAGCCCACGCCAACTAATGTTCCAGGTCCGAGCTCCGAGCCAACCCCGTTGGGCCCCTGCTCTCCTGGTCCCTCCCCCAGCGCCTCCCCGTCCAATGGAAATGGCTCTGGTCATAGAAGAGGCGAAGGGAAGAAAAACGCCAAGAAGAGGCATTCATTCTCTGCACTGTCTGTCAGCCAGAGGGCCGCCCAGCTCAACAACAGGCACAGTATGGAGATCTCCCACCCGGTCCTCATCAGCTCCTCTGACCCCAGAGCTGCTGCACGCATCCAGGTACACCCACAAACCCATACGTACACACTGTCATTAGTGTAGTATGTAGCAGTGGTGATAATCAGATTCTTCAGTTGAGTAAAAAATAGAGATTCAAACTTTTACCGTACTTGTTATGAAGGGAGACTCCTTTTGTTATTACAATATTTGATTATTGTTGCCCAACCAATAATAGCCCCGACCAATATTGTATTTTTAAGGCAAATGCCAATATCAATATGTTAGAGTGTAGAGAATGTAGTGTAACGAATGCAATTGTGTCACTGTTTCGAAGCAACCTTAAACATGTCTTAGACATTTTGTGCTGCAATTTCTTGTTGCATACCAGCCAACCAATATACACTTAAAAAACTAATATTGGCCAATATATCAGCCCAGCTTACTTGGTCAGGTTCTATGGTTGGTCAGGTTCAGGTTCTGTGTTTGTAACTTGTAAAGCGCTTTGTGATTTTTATCTGTGAAATGCGCTCTATAAATAAACTTTACTTACTTACTTACTTACTTACTTACTAAGCATATATATATATATATATATATATATATATATATATATATATATATATATATATATATATATATATATATATATATATATGCATATATATATATGCAGTACACTCATGCCTGTGTTCACTTTGGTCACTTCTCTCCACTAGAGATTTTATTAACTTATCCCCCAAACACCTACTCTGACAGTTCTATGAGACTAACATCATTCCTCTTTTTGATAGCTGGAGACTGGAGACACAATGCTTTTACATGTATTGCCTCTGGTGGCATTCACACCTGGGCTAAATGTGTTTTTGAATAATATCCAGGACACAGCAGCAGCTGAAATACTGCTGGCACATATTGCAAGTAATCTTTTACTTTAAATGGAAAGCCCTCGATTTGTATGTGTGTATCTCTCTCTGTGTCTGCAGGATGCATCTCACCCGGGTCCCTCTCCTTCCTCAGCAGGGGTTCTGGTTCCCCCCAAAGTGGCATCCATAACCTCTGAGCTGTTGGCCCATGCCAAGGTGCAGCTGCCACTCAACATGTGAGTACACCTCAGGGTGCTGTCAGCTCACCCACCTGCGTCCGAGTTTTTTAGTCCCTCCTTCCTTCTATGTTTTACAACAGAGTAGATACAGTATGTGCCTGATATCCAAGCAGGTTTTTTAGAACCCGCGTCCTGGCAACCTTACAAATATTTCCTCTTTTGTGCCCAGAGTTATTGGCTATGTTCCACCACCTCTGCAACCACATTTACTCCTCCACTGGTTAAGGATCAAATCCCCCTCAGAAAGGATAAATACAGTCACACACACCATTGTTGTGATGTTTACATCAGTGTTTCATAACAAGGCTTTCAACAGCCATAGCTTACACTATGCATTATATTGTACAGCATGTTATCTGCTTTCATAGAGATGAATGTTCATCACCTATTGTTATTACTATTTTCTTAAAAAATGAACAACGCACAGTAAGGTGCTTAGTCTTTACTAACTAATGCAGGAGTGGATATATATAGTTCAGAATATGTTTCAGCTTTTTAGGGATTTTTGGGAATTTGTGCTTTATTTGATAGTGGATATAAGTAGTGACAGTCGACATGCGCTGAGGGGAGAGAGAGATGGGGATGGTGTGGAAAAAACTTGTGGATGTTGTGATTATCCACAAGTTATTGATGATCAACCATTGGTTCCCAAAGCGAGGTCTGGGAACCCAGGGGTACTTGAAGGGGTTTTACAGGGTCCGTCAAAAAGGTAACTCATTTATTTTCACAAAAATTCCATCCATAAGTAACACACTGACAGAATGTATGTATATATTGGTCATGGATTTCTTACACTTTCTGTAATTAAAAATCTAAAAGCAAAAATCCTATCAGATTGGGGACCAAATGGGGATCCTTGGTCTAATTTTTGTCAGTTTAGGGGTCCTTGACGTGAAAAAGGTAAGGAACCACTGCTCGAGGTACTCCGGCAGAAAGCATTTTTATTTTTACCTTATCTGTCTAATTTTTCCAACACATATAAATATGACAATAGATAGTAGGCGTACATTGCTATTCACTATTAATTGACTTAAGTTACTTCACAGGTTGATTATTTCGCTGATAGATAAAGAGCGGAAAACAAACTGACACACTTACAAACACAATTAAATTATTTTGGAAATGTAATCACACTAGTCACATCCAGATGGCTGACACCAATGCTGAGCAAGACTGTTCTATAATTTACCTCGTAATTAATCTACCAGGTAACTGCCAAAAAGATACGGGTATGTCAAGGTGAGGGCGGGTTTGTGATCTAGTACTACTTTTGTGCGGACCAATTTGAGTTTTAGACCTTGAGAGGGCATTTTTGGATATTTTTAGAAAGTGAGAACGTTTGGCCAGTAATTGCTTCTTCCAAGGATAGAATTAGGTTTATGGTTTAGGTAAGGGGCCCATGAGGGTCCGCACAAGAATAGAAGTGTGTGTGTATGTGTGTTGTGTTGTTGTTGTTGTTGTTGTTGTTGTTTAATAGTAACTGGTGTCCTGTGAGTCAAATGCAGCATTGTCAGATTTAATGATATCGCCTTCAAAGTAGCGCCACACACACACACACACACACACACACACACACACACACACACACACACACACACACACACACACACACACACACCTGAGTAGGTTTGTTCTACTGATGAGGTCAGATGATTCCATCTTGACCTGGCAATTATTCCTGTTGCCATGGGGAGACGGAAGACAATTCCTACATCTGTTACCATGGCAACGGGGAGGCAGCGCATATAGGGCTTGTTTACTCTGTGGTCTTATCGTCTTCTGGCGGAGTCTGGCACTACATACTACGAATGTCACTCAGCGTCACGACCAGAAACTTATTTATATGTTAACGCAGTTGCAATACAGAATGCTTAACACATAAATATAGTCACATATAGTGTATAAGATAAGTACTACATTCATCAGCATACCTGTCAGTAGGCAGGTAAACAAGGACATATTATTTACCCATTCACAGGATAGTTTACTATTTGGGAGGGAAAATTCATTCAGTCAGCCTCTTGTGGTCAGATTACTACCTCTGAAAGAAATTATTTGATTTCTCCTTCAGAATTTAATAAATCCCAGGCTACACGGTCATACATCTTGGATTTGATATTAGTCAGCCTCTTCTGATTCTGTAATAGTCCATGTGTTATAGTTCACCGTTTATTGTTATTATAGCCTAAGAAACATTTGATTCTGGTTAACATGCTAGTACAGTATGAATTTGTTTACATTGTTTTAGAAATTGGTAAGTCAAGATTTGATTAACAGTTGATACTGTAAATATATTAATATTAATAAAGGCAAAAACTCTACATATGTATGGTTTATTGTCTACTGTTATAGAAAGCAATACTGGTTTACTTTAATTATACTAAACTGGTAGTCTTAGCTCACTTAAAGAAAACATCAAAATTACATTCTGTTTTTGCTGTTTGAATGGAATTTATTTTAGATGCTAAAGGAGACCAATTACTGATATCTGACAAGCACTCATATTTACAGTTGCCACCTACAGTAACAGTTGCTTTCCCACTCTGGGGAAATGGATGGTAAATGGTGGGAGGACACACCTCCACAGATCCTCTCTTTGAGCTGACAAAGCTCCTATTATAGATCAAAATGTGGTTTCATAGTGGAGCATTAACAGTTTGCAGGCTCTTATCCTTTGGTCCTCTGCACTGTACATCTCAGTTAAACAAGTAAAAGTAAGATGTGTAAAATATACACTTAACAAACTCAACAAAAAATGGTGGAAGAATCTTGAAATCCCATGAGAAAATGTTAACTTGTTCTGATAACACACACTTAGTCTCAATACCAGAGCAGTTATTTTGCCTCTTACAAAAGTAAAAAAAAGCATTGAAATGTGGTATGCTCTCTTCCCTTTGTAACACACTGACACACATTTCTACTTTTTTTTTTTTGGGATTAATTAATTTGCTAATGTTCATTAATTTGTTCATTTATTTATTTATTTGCATTTGTAATAGCTGTTTTTACAGTATGACATGTGAGGGGTAATCCACAAGGGAGATAATCGGTCTTTAGTGAACAGTTTCTCGAAATGTCCTGCTGACTTATAATAATTTTATTATTTGACCCATTTTCTTTTCCTTTGTGTCTGTTGCCTTTGCTCTACAGATATCTGGCTTTATACGCCTACAAGCCCCAGAAGGCTGATGAACTTGAACTTAGGAAAGGGGAGATGTATCGGGTGACAGAGAAGTGTCAAGACGGGTGGTTCAAAGGCACCTCGCTGAGAACTGCTGCCTCTGGTGTCTTCCCAGGAAACTACGTCACTCCTGTGTCCAGGTCAGTAAGCTCAGGCGTAGGCATGGGGTGGGTGGAAGGTGTTGTGGTCCTACAGCTTCCCAAGCAACTACGTCATTGCAGCATCCAGATATAAGCAAGTCATATTGGTGGTGTGCAGTTATAGCAAAGTATATAACTTATTTTGCCTAAGATGTTAAAGGGACAACAACCACATGCTATTTCCTCTGCAACATAACCAATCCAAACATGTCGCAATTGTAATGTAACTAGAATGTGACTTTAGCTACCTCATTCAGGTGATAGAGGGCTGATGGGTTGGTAGCGGTGGTCAGGGACCGTCTTCTCTTTTTGCATTGAAGTGATGTCTTAAGCATTCATGTCATTTTCACATGCCTTTTTAAACAGCTGGTATTTCAAACCTTTGCTCCATTTATTATTCAGTGCATTTGGTTTGGTCAGCAGTGTAGTACAATAAGACTACGGCCCCTAATTGTGTCCTCACACAAAGACAGTGGTAGCACAGTCGTAATTTGCATTGTAATTTTTGACGGTAATTTCCTGGCTCCAACTGAACCCGATTGCAGATCAGGCTGAGCAGTGCAATTTTGCTACTTGTTACTGTATGTAATTGCACTGCCTTTTGTCACAAAACAATGTTTTGGGGTTTGAGTTGGTGGAGGCATACTCTATGGATACTGTATTCCTTGTGCTAAAAAATTATACTTCCTGTTTCAGCCAGGTCAGTCAGGATTCTGCTTTCACCTCTTGTCACCAAAACTGCCAAAATGATTACCACACCAGCTAAAGCATATTCTGAGAAATACTTACCAGGAAGGGACTGTGAACTGCTGTGAACACTGTACTTGTTCAGCAGGAAACAAAACCAACTGTGAAAATCAGTTTACACCAATCTATTCCTTTTGGAAAATGTTTTTTTTTTGTGTGTGTGTGAAAATCTATCTGTAAATCTGTATTCTGCTCCATGATCCAGTCAAAGAAAGAAAGAGAGAGAAAGAAAATGAAAGCAAGGGAGAATTAGAATAATAGAAAGAGAAAGAAAATAGAAAGGAATAAATGAGGGAAAGCACGGCAATGATAAGATGAAAAGAAACATATTGTACTGTAGGATAGACAGAAAGGATGGGTAGCTACAGGGAAAGGGAAAAAGACTAGAATAGGGTGGAGAAAGAAAAGGTGAGGAAGAAAGCTTGGAAGAAATTGAAATAGAAGATAGTAATAGAAAGCAACAGAATGAGGACCGAGAAAGAGAACATGATACAAAGAGATGAAATGGCTGCGAAAAAAACAGCAGGTGTCCCTCTACACTGGATATGAATGGCTGCTTCACATTCTGCAGTTATGCAATCTGAGAGAGAGAGAGAGAGAGAGAGAGAGAGAGAGAGAGAGAGAAGACAGGACAGGCGAGTAATCAAATGAGAGGCAATTTGTTATTTTTATGCAAGCGTACTCTCTCCTTCTTTCTCCTCCCCCCCATCTTACCTTTCCCCCCTTGTTTGTCTGCAGTGCAGCTCAGAAATTTTTCAATATGATAATGAGAGGCTGTCAAAGATGCCCACACATATACACACACACACGCACGTGCACACACACTCTCTTAGCTGTCAATCGTGTTCGATGATGACGCTTGCTCCAGGGGTGGGGGGTGTGTTCAGCGACATTGTGTTCGCTGGTGCCACTTCTCGTGGGCGTAGAGTCCGATCCTTGAGCCGCACACTCGTCCGCAGATGGAGCAGGGGAAACCAGATGCCAGGGGGGCACCAGCCGCCCCCGCTGGTGTCTCTGGATGCGCCTCTCGGTTCGGCGGTCTTGGCTAATTTGGTGTATCTGAGAGACTACTTTAGCACAGGTAACCTGATAGGCTGATCTATCAAGTGCCAGAGATTCAAGCTGCGTGAGAGGGATGTTCGCTCGCTTTAGGAGGTCCCTGGTGTAGTCCGTAAAAGGCTGCTTTTGCCCTCCGGTGGAGCGTTTAGCGCCCATTAATTGACTGTAGAGGACTTGACGGGGCAGGCGGTGTTCGGGCATGCGTATGGTGTGCCCTATCCAGCGCAGATGTTTTTTGGCCACTGCTGCTTCCATACAAATTGAGTCAGTGTTGCTGAGAATGTCTGTATGGGGGATTCGATCTTCCCAGGACAAGCTGAGGATCTTCTGTAGGCAGCGGATATGGAAGGCCTCTAGGTTGGTAATGTGCTGGCGGTTTGGGGTCCAAGACTCTTCCCCATAAAGCAGAGTGGAGAGACATAACGCGTTGTAAACAGCCACCTTGGTACTGATCTTCAGGTTACGGTTTCCAAAAACCCTGCTGCGTAGGCGACCGAAAGATGATGAGGCTTTATTTATCCGGGTGTGTACTTCTGAGCCAAGGGAGCAACATGAGGACAAAGTGGAGCCGAGGTAAGTAAAGTGGTCCACTGTTTTAAGTGGAACACCATTTATGTGAAAACTGGGGGGTGTGGGGGCGGGGATAGTGAGATGGGACATGACCTCGGTTTTTTGAGTGTTTACCTGTAGGCCAAAGGATTGGTACAGACTGGATATTGTGTTAAGAGCGTGCTGCATAGAGTCCGGGCTGTGAGCTAAGACGGCACAGTCATCAGCATACTGAAGCTCACAGATTTGGCGAGTCTTTGTCTTTGTGTGGGCCTGGAGCCAACGGATGTTGAAAAGACTTCCGTCAAGTCGGTATTCCACGTGGACGCCGTCGTCATGTCCCATGACACCGTGGAAGAGGCAGGTGATGGCAGAGAGGAGGATGTTAAAGAGCACCAGAGCCAAGACACAACCTTGCTTCACCCCAACGTTTACTTCAAAAAACTCTGACTGGAGTTCTCCCGTGAGCACTCTGGCTTGCATCCCGTCATGGAAGTGCTGTAAGATGTGGAGAAACTTAGGTGGTACCCCAAGTTTGGAGAGGTGTTTCCAGAGCAGTTCACGGTTGATGGAGTCGAAAGCTTTGCTGAGGTCGATGAAGGCTACGTAGAGGTCTTTGTAATGTTCTCGGCTCTTCTCCTGCAACTGCCTCAAGACAAAAACCATGTCTGTCGTGGATCTGGTCTTCCGGAAGCCACACTGTGTTTCCGGAAGCACAGCTTCCGAGATGTGCTCAACCAGTCTGCTAAGCATGACCTTGGCCAGTACTTTCCCTGCGACGGAGAGGAGAGATATCCCACGGCTGTTGCCGCAGACTGCTCTGTCTCCTTTCTGTTTGTAAATGACCACGATGATTGCGTCCTTCCAGTCCTGTGGGAGGGTCCCATGTTCCCAGAAGTTTTGGATCAGGAGGTGCAGGCGACGCATGAGGGTGTATCCTCCATGTTTGAAAACCTCTGCAGGGATTCCATAGGGTCCAACGCTTTTGTTGTTCTTCATCCCAGCAATAGCTTGCCGGAGTTCTGAGTAAAGTGGAGGAGTGTCCAAGCATGTGATTGGTGGCAGGTCTGGGAGATAATCCAGAATATGTGGGTCGACAGGGTTGGTGTGGTTGAAGAGACTCTCGAAATGATTGGCCCAACGGGCAAGAATCTCGTGGCGGGCCTTAAAGAGCATGGACCCGTCAGCTGATCGAACTGGGGCAATGGCCTGCTTCCTGGGGCCGTACAATGCTTTTATGGCATCGTAAAAGCCTTGAGTGTTATTGCAGTCTGCCAGGTTCTGGATTCCTGCGCCTTTTGCACCCACCAGGTGTCCTCCATAGTCCGGAAGGCTCGCTGGGTTTCGGTTCTTGCAACAGTAAAGGTGGTTTTAAGGGTGGGAGATCCAGGGCAGGACAGGAGAGCTTTGTGGGCCTCATGCTTGGCACACACACACACACACACACACACACACACACACACACATGTACAGTACAGTACATTGTAGAGTTAGACCAATACAGGCTGCACAAAGGCTTGCCATTCTTTTTGAAATGCAGTTTGAATATTAACATATTTGTTGTGGGATTTATAATCATTGCTAAACATACAGTATTTGATTTAATCTGATTCCATGTAATAATTCATGAATGTGTTTGGATTATATTTATCCTGGATTCATTTGAGATTTTGAATGTGTCACAACAGCATACATGCTGCTTCATGAGGATTTTCCACTCTGGCACAAATGCAGTTTTGGTGTAAAGGACGATGGTCTCCTCTTAAAAAATTGTTTAAAGTCCTAAAGGTTATTGATCTCTCATCTCTATGGGCTTTTACAAGCCTGTGTGTTAAACCCAACACACACAATAAGCAGTACATGTGTTGTCCATAGAGCATCTCAAATCAAAGAATCTGTGAATAACTTTGCTGTTTCTATTGGTACACACACACACACACACATGCAGTACACACATACAGAAAGCCATAATTCTGTATGTGTGTGACGGGAAGTCGATAGGCGGCCATAAGAGTGTGAATACCGCCGAGTCAATAATGTTCAGCTCACTGTTCTGCCATTCAGTACTCTGCAGAGAGACACTCTGCAGCTCCATATATGTTACAATAGGACATTAAGTCGGTCTGATCATTAGATAGTAGCACTGAAATCACTCACTTTGACAGAGGATAATAGTGCTGTTTGCCCCTCCTGCTCTGCTATTATGGACAGAACTCTGGCTATTAAAATTTGTACTAAACAAAAGCCATGCTAGCGGCTCTGTGAGGCTGTACTCAGGCACAGCTTTGCTTTAAGCTGAATGCTAACATTAGCATGCTAAAACCACAAGTGAGTATAGTCGTTACAGTGTTCACAAATGTAATTTAAGTATAATCTAGCTTGTCATGCTAGCATTTGCTAATTAGCACTTAACACAAAGTGCAGCTGAGGCTGATGAAAATGTCATTAGTGTTGCAGGAATTTAGTTTAGGAAAGTTTCAAAATTTGAACTCTTGATTACACTAGATGAAAGGTCAGAAGTTCAACAAAGTTATTACAATTTACCCTTATTTGCACATGAGTGTCAGCACCAAATTTCATGGCAATACATCTAATAGTTCACTCTGGACCAAAGTGGTGGAGAAGACAAACAGACATTGCCATCCATAGAGTGACAGTGGTAGCATGGCTAAACAAAAAAGCATGACTTGGTATCACAGAAAGACCCCTGTTTCTAAAGCAATATCCTTTTTGTTAACATATAACTTGTACTTTAAAGTGGCTATTTGTAACTTTCATTTTGTGTTGATTTCATCGGGCCCTATGGACAAAAGCGGTAGTGTTTTTATCACACTTGCTGTCGTAAAGGTCTAGGAGTTAGCGTTACGGGGAGGTCCTATAGTTGCGATGAATGTTTTGCTCGGACAGAAAATCATTAATTTACAATAAAAGAATACGTTACAGATGCATCGTTGCATTTCGAGTGTTGCATACGGTAAGTTATCCTACTTTGAATGTATAGTGAGCTAAACCTGGTGACGTTATCACTGTCACTGTGTCACAAGCCAAAGCATTAAGAGTTTGTGGTAGCAACCAGCGTAGTAATAACTTAGATTATAGCGCAACCCAAGGACACTTTACACAAGTACTGGGGGACAAGGGAAAATAAAATAGTAGGCCAACACAAACACGGACTAGAAGGAATAAAACGTCCGTGCTAAATGGAAGGGGAGCGTAATTTAATGTTGGCTACTGACGTAATCACATTGCTCAAAGACATTACATAGCTGAGGGCCTATTCAGGGTCGGTTTTGAATCATTTACAATCCCGTAATTGTCTCCATCTGTTGAAAGCCCAACCAAGTGTGACTCGATTTCACCCGTTGTCTTTCACTTTTCCTAGCTTTTAGTTGTTCTTCATTTAATTTCCTTCTTTTCTGTGATGGTCCTGCCCCAGTATCAGCCATAACTACAGCAGATCATTTCGAAAATACAATTAGGCCTATATAAAGAAATCGCCTGCTACCCTTTACCTGGCTGGATATAATAACACAGGCTTTTCCAGTTTTATGCCGAAATCTGTGACCCTTCAGAATGTGTGCTCTGTAGCGACCTCTACCTGCTGTAAATCATTTTGTAACTTTGCGGGAAAAATCGGACCCGGGCAGAGGCATTAATAAAAACTATATAAAAATAGCGTTCTTTTCACTGTTAGTCTCGTTTGCTGGATGGAAAATTTAACATTTAACAGAACCATTTAAAAGTTACATATAGTCACTTTAAACAACTGAAACATTCAATGAGATGCTCTCCCTCACCCCTCACCCCTCTCTCCTCTGCAGGGCCCCGTTTGGAGTTGGTGCTTCTCGGGGCTCGTCTTTGTCCAGTCCAGTAGGTGGAGGAGGAGGAAGTGGGTGTAGTAAAATCTCCGCCCCTTCGTCTCCAGGGTCCCCAGGGTCCCCGGGGCCCTCTTCGTCCCGTCCCTCCACCCCACTAGCAAACTCTGTTAACGCTGCAAGTCCCGCCTCCTCTCCGCAAACTGCCGCCGCCCAGCTGAAGAACTGCCTGCGCTCCAATCAGCATACGGTTAACCAGGCACGCACCTCAATGCAGCTGGGTAAGCAGTAACAAACACACACACATATACACACACACACACAATGTTAGAAATACACATAATGGGTTTTAATCGTATAGCACTGGATTCATTAATCATTCAGAAGCATCTGTTTTCAGTTTTGTTCCTGTTTATTAATCTATCCCAATCACACGTTCACTGATTATCATGAATTAACAAAATAACACAGCCCCACCATAGTAAATAAACGATTCATAATCTTCTCGTTCAAAGTGGCACTCAAGATAGAAATAATTGAGAACTTGTTAAACAAGTTGAGCTACACTTGTAAAAACAAACAGCCTGCTATTCTGCAACAGAAGCAGCCACATTAAAGCCTCCCAATATGACACCATGTGAAAGGAGAGGCAAATCTTGTATCCTCCAGAGAAATGTGAAGCAAGTGAAAAGAACGTATTTACTCACATGAAGATGTGTCTGTCTCTGGTATGTCATGCTCTGCAATATCCCGCAGTGCAATACTAAGACTGCTTACCAGCCTACAGGCTTAAAGGAGCAGAGCATTTTATCCCCTGATTACAGAATAATAGAATATTGATCAGTCATTAATTCAAGTAGCCTCTGCACCATATAAAAAGTTGCTGACATATGCTATCAGCAGCCTCTTTAACCTCTAGTTCCTCCAATGTTGTTAGTCATTGACTGTTGGGAAAAAAACACACAGAATAGAGAAGAAACTCCACACAGAGAGAACTCAGTGGGCTGGTGTATTCTTGCGTTGAGATGACAGCAGAAATCACAGTTCAGAACCATCTTGCTGAGAACAACTTTGCATTGAAAAGATATATGTGAACCCCTATGATACTGTTGTTGGAAGCAAACGTCATGCACACATCTCTCACTCTTACTTTCCTCTGCACTATATGAACCCACTGAATCATCACTGAACATAAGCCACTATTGCAGAACAGTTACAAGAACATACTGTATGTGCTGTGCACATATAGTCTGCACACAACACAAAGACATTACTAAGGTCTAGATCATATCAGTCTTGTTCTCTCTTGTTCTGTCTATTCATCTCTCCAGAACCCCTTTCTCTCTTTCTCTTTGTGTGTTTTCTTTCTCCCTCTGAGAAAATAATGGTGACCGTTTCTTTTGGGAGGCTCAAGAGTACACACTGTGAGAACACTGCCAAGAATAACACACACACACACACACACACACACACACACACACACACACAGAGACATGTGCACTCCCACATACATACACACGCAAGTGAACACGGACTCCTAAACACAGCTGAATGACATCACTGTGCATTTTGTTTTATGGAGGCGTAATGACAGAACTTCATGTCTCTCTCCGTCCACCTCTTTCCTTTTCTCCCTCTGTTTTTCTCTCCCTCTCACATACACACAAACAGACACACGTACACACATCTGGTCTCCATTACACAATAAAGTATGTGCATAGTTCTGGCGTTTAGTGGTTTCATCACATGACCAGCACGCCTCTCTATGGATTTCTGCCTGAGTACTGCAGAGAGAAGAGCAGGTGGCTGTGTGTGTGTGTGTGTGTGTGTGTGTGTGTGTGTGTGTGTGTGTGTGTGTGTGTGTGTGTGTAGCACAAAATGACCTCATACAAGTCAAAGGCTGGAGAAAAGTGCTCCAAAACTCAGAACATCTCAGCCAGTTCTTCTATTTCTACAAGGGGCACGTTCAGAATTAGGGCCTCAACTAAATCTTAAATTATTCACAGTATACATTCACATTTCTAGAAAGGTGGTTTCTCTGCATTCCACCCAATGCATGTGGGGATAGACTACAGCAGCCTTTGCTGTTATGCTTAAACCTCCTAAGCATGTAATTGCATTTTGCATTACCCAGTATACCTTTTAGACGTTACTGTAATCCAACATTGGCACAAAATCACGCAATATTGCGGCTATATCTTGCAAGAACCAGGGATCCTTTGGGATACCAAAGACACAGATTATTTTGATACCATATCTTTCCCAAAAAATTGGCATGCTCCCTCTCAGGATTAGTGATGACTGCACTCATTGAAAGTTTCTCACAATTATAATAACACACATGTGTTTTTGTCTGTTTTAGTCCACAGTCCTCCTGCTGGAAGCCCAGAGCGCTCCACAGTGGCCCTCTCCCCCCTTCGTCCTCAGAGTTCCTCCCCCTCACGCTGCCCTGGCCAATCGGGTCGTCCTCTCTCCATGGTGTCTCCAGGACCCAGCTTAGGGCCCTCACCCCTCTCTTCCCCTGCCTCGAGGCCCCTCCTCCCCCTCTCCTCCCCTCTCTCCTGCCTCACGCCTCCCAACGTGTCAGCGGTGCTTCTCAACGGGGACCCAGCCAGTCCCTTGCAGCCATCATCGTCGGGCCCCTCCCACAGCCCCACCCAGGGCGTCCTCGCACCCAAAGCAGAGAAGGTGAGGCTCATCCTCAAGAACAACTCCAAAAGCACATTTTAGCTTAGAGTCAATTTTCATTGGCTTGTTTTAAGATGTGTCTTTTTGTACCAATCTTTAAGCGTCATACTGTGAAAAATCCTCTGTGGAAATAGATACTGATACTCAACCATTAGTTGCCTTAATTAACCAGATTTCCATACAAAAGATTTATTGTGTTTTGAGAAACGAGAGCAACAAGCACTTTTTCTCTAATAGAATAATTGGATGTCTTGCTTCTACAATGCAACTTCTATTATTTCCACCTCATCCATAATTAAGAGCTGAATGCAGTAACTTCACACTTGTCTCCCAGAAGGAATTTAAAGAAATCACTTGCCTAAGTACATCAAGACAGGACAGATTATGTGAAAACGGGTTCCTCAAAAACGAAAATCACAACTCTTGATCATGAAATAAGTCTTTGAATACTGATTGGTTCAACATTTTTTGCATGCAATTCATTTTTCATTTCAATGAAATAAGAGCAACGCCTTCTGACTAGGTCTGCAGCTAATGATGATTTTCATCATCGTTTAGTCTTATTATAAGATAAGATAGATACTTTATTGTCTCCAAGAGAAAGTTTTGTTTGGGCAATAGTGCTTCACACACTTTAAAAATAGCCAAGAAGACAGTACAGTGGTACAACAAGACACAGTAGTAAATTACATACAACAGAAATGCCTTGTGAGATAAAATAGTGTATATAAATACACAGGCATTATAAAATACATAATTTTCTTGATGAATGGATTAATCATTTAGTCTATAGAATGTGAGAAAATGCCAATTACAGTTCTTTAAAGCCCAACCTGATGTCTTCAAATAGCTTATTTTGTCTGATGAACACTCCAAAACCCAGAAAGTATTGATTGACTACCACATAAAACAGCAGCTCCTCGTAACTTAGAAGCTAAAACTATCGAACATTTCGTATTGTTACTTAGAAAATGATATAAGGATATAAGTGATTGATCGATTGTCATAATAGTCACAGGTACATTTTTTGTCAATCGAACTGATTGATTACGGTAATCAAGTTAATTTTTTCAGCTCTAAATCTACAGTCATTATTAAATGAAATATCCAGAGTCAGGTAACTGGAATTCAATATGGCAAAAACAAATATTGAGTCAGTGTGAGTCTACATTAAGAGAACACAATCTCTCTTGCTTCAAACCACTCAGCTATACTAGTACACATATAATTACTGTGAGAAGAAAAAATACATGGTGCCACTTTCTTTAATTGCAGACATTTTGTCATCCTATAGCTAAAACTCTCCACACGTTTTAATTACCTTTAACACCACATCAGGTGAAAAAAAAAAAGTGTTTTGTCTTCCAGATTTCACATGGCTTTGTGTATTGGGTTAGGGTTAGCGTGTCTGTATATACCGCAGTAATTGTCATTCCCCCAGGCAGCTGGCACAAATGCTGAATGCCATCCTATATGTTGTGAAATCTGCGGTGTTAAAGCTGTGGATGTTAAATCGGGCTACACTGACAGTGAAGGATGGCACCGAATGCTTGCTTCTGTCTCAGCTCCATTTGTTTAACTGTTGGCTCCTCTGTCTGGGACAGCTAATCTATGGCTAGCTGACAAACAGCTCATTGACTATGGAACAGCAGGCAGCGGCCTTGTTTACATCGTCACACTCAAAGATAGCTTGAAATGGATTCAGGATTATTACTGATATGCTGAATATATCTAATAAAGTTGGAACAAGATAGTTGTATCTGTCATTCTGATATAAAAAAATGCCCCCCCCCCATCTTATCAAAAGTACAAAATATGTAGTTTTTTTTGTTATTCCTAAATGAAATGTCAGCCTAAAAAATCATTCTAGTTTGTTTTGGAATGCTGTCTATGAATCCTAAGTGATGAACTGCCTCACCCAGCCTAAATGAGCTGCGATGCTACCAAAACAACCTCTCAATATGGATTTGCTTTATTTGTAGAATCCAGTTATGATATAAATGCTGTTTGCATCTCAGTTTTTAAGCAGGATAACTCAATAGATCACATTTAAAGATACTGTTTTAGTCTCACGCCAAAATATTATATCATCATAGTATCCCTTGATAAAGATGTTCAGCCTAACCCCTCGTTCACAGCGCTTACTCTAACGTTTTGTGCTTGGCAGAGCCGAAACATCAGGTTTGAAGTCAGTGTGGCGATCAGGTCGCACAGAGTCTGTCTTTGTCACAGAGGAACTGATAAAGCAGCTATGATAACTGTCTGGCAGACACAGTTAGGATAATCTCTGTTCGACACACTGTCTAGAGCGCAGCCAGCGTTACAGACACATATCATGTTGGACATTGAGATGTGTTAGTAGACCGTTTCCAAAAAGTCTGCGCCCACAGGGCAGCTGCCAACTGAAAAGGCTGTAGGAAGTGCCTGCAGGATTTCAGAAGGTCCAGAAAAAGTCTAAAAATGTCTTGAAAAACTATGTTTAACTGTATATTCAACAGTATCTAAGGCTTTGAGCTTAGATTAGAACAATTACACCAAGCAATATGGAGATCCCATGATCCATTTTTTTTATTTCACATATTTACCTCAAACGCATTTAGAGAGCGTTGAGCGTGGGTGAGTAAATGATAAGTAATTAGCTTTGGGGGGGTGGACAGAAACCCAGAGCAATCTTAACACCCCTGCGTCTACTCTGAAAGCTTTAGTTCATAACCTGCTTTTGACAATGAACTCAACATCAGCACCTTATTCTTCCTAGATGTGACTGGTTTTTAAATGTATCTATGTTAGTGTGTGCCATTTCTCACACACAAACTTTACACAAAAACACACACCGGCATAATGTAAATACTGTTTATTTAAGTACCGGCATGTAAAAGGAACAAGAGAGGAAGAAAGAAAACACTACAGGCTCCGTTCAGTTCCAGCATCCTGCCAGTGTGCTGTAGCGTAAGGCACTCCTCCAAAACTAAATTAGACTTAAAGTGTGAGTGTATGCTGTCATCTGGTGGTTGATTTTGGAACAACAGCAGCAGTTTGACTCCCTTGTGTACACAGACACACACATAAATGAGCGCACACACACACACACACACACACACAACACACACACACACAAACACACACACACACACACACACTCACAGGCAGATTAAGCCTTTAAGCCTGCAGATGAAAGAGGAGAGGGAGTAATTATTCACTTTTTTTCTGCAGCTTTCAGTCCCACCTCCCTCCCTCCTTCCTTTCCTCTCTCTCTGTACATCCCTCTGTTCTGTCTTTCCACTTTTTTTCTTTCCTCTCCTTCTTTCTGTCCTCCCCTCTACCTCTTTCCCTCTCTGAGTCCACCCTCTTCCATTCCTTTCTTCCTCTGTATCTCACCGTTTTCTCCCCTTCTATTCATCTTTATTTTTCTCTCCACCTTCTCCTCCCTCTCCCAGAGTAAAATTCAAACAAGCTTTATTTGCATGACAGGAAGGAAATCTATGTTGCCAAAGCAGTGGGACATTTTATATTTACACTGCAGACAGTGAGCATCATTAGATTTATGTAAAAGTAATGTATGTTTTGGGGGGAATAGTTAAACAAAAAGGCTTCACATTCCTAATCCTGTGAGAAGGAATCAGTTGTTGGTATTTAGGGAAAGGATCGGTATTTGGAGTGCAAGAGCCAGGATTGCTGTTTGTTTTCTATAGTGGGTCTGCTGAGTCAAAGCGTTTATACAGCCTGTCTCGCTTTGTAAGCACTTTGTTATGCTCTGTCCCATCTCTTTAAGACTGGTCATTACGACTATGAATTGTTATTGAATTCTTTGATCAGATATTGTGACGTTTTTGTCACTTATACCAAAGATTTGGTGACTGTGTACTTTGTCAGTGTAAATGTATGAGTTTCATTGTTAGAGGTTCAATGATTGAATTTAGTTCTGATATTCAGTCTGTTTAGTATATCACTCTGTGGGTTGTAATATTTCTACCAAATTGTCAAAGTCAAAGGTTCTCCTGTTTGGCCCTATTTTTTATAGTTTAGATTTATGGATGTATTACAAGAACTTTTAGATTATGAAGCAGGCCCCGATTTTGCAAACCTTTAGAGACCTTAATCAATAAATTGATCCACAGAAAAATCGAGTAATTGTTTATCTTTATTGAGTAAAAATACCAAATATTTGCAGCTTTAAGCCTCAAACATGAGTATATGCTGCTCTTCTCTCTTTTATATTATTGATTATATTTTTGGACTGTTAGTCAGACAACACAAGCCATTTTACAATGCTAACTTAAGCTTTCAGAACTTATGGTGGGCATTTGCCACTATTTTTTGCAATTAATTGATTGAAAAAAATAATAATAAATGGATTAATCAATTGTTAGTTGCAACCCAAAAGCAAAGTAGGTGTACTGGCTGGGTCATTTCTTTCAGAAAACTTCCTGAAGTGTTGTGTTTTCCGTTTTCCTGAGGTCTGGCTTTTTCTCTGACAGATTATCACTTTGATCCTCTCCATGTCTTCTGACAACTTCTTTTTACAGCAGTCACAGGTTTGCTTTAAGCCTGCTTCAGTAGTTGACTGTATTACGGAGCCATCTGCAAAGGCTTACAGATATGATGTGACAGATGAGCGACAAAATAAGTGATAGCTATATATCAAAAATTTCAAATATATTAAAGAAGTGTTCTTTGTAACGAGAGAGAAATCATTAATGATCAAGGTAACAAGGATTGCACTCACAATGTGAGAAACTGTGATTCACACTAAGACATGCTCTGGAGGTATCTGATGTTAAACACTTAACACAGATGTCATAAGTTAGACTGAAACTGGTAATTATTAAGTTTTTAGTTCATCATAATTTGGTTCAGTCAGACAGCTCACGTTTGAAATGGAAATATAAAAGCAGAACATCGTGTTTGGCGGCCAGATTCATCACTCTCCGCAGTTTGGGTTTCCATGAGATATTGGGAAGTGATGATTAGAGATGGTCTTGGATTAGAGACGATATCGATATCGGCTCCCATACCGCCTAAAATGCTGGTATCGGTATCGGGAAGTACTGGAGGTTATGCACCGATCCGATACGCATAATAAAGTCCTAAAGAAAATCTACGTTAGTTTATTTCTGTTCTTTTTCGTTATATCTATAAAAGAACGTTCTGGGGCATTCCTTGTTTTGCGTTGTGTTCATGTTTCACAAAGAGTTTAACCTGAGCCAGACCGACAACAAAGATAGAAATCATATCACATCCATACAGGGATAGTAGTATCTAGTTGTTAAAATATATGACACGCTGGTATCGGATCGGTACTCGGTATCGGCCGATACGCAAGTTCAGGTATCGGAATCGGTATCGGGAAGCAAAAAATGGTATCGGACCATCTCTAGTGATGATACAGTAGCTTCTGGCCAGAGCCTGCAGATGGATGCTGGGGCTGAAAGCAGGCAGCGATACAGGTGCAGGGCAGCAACAGCATTGACAAGGCAGAGATGCTGAATTGTGCAGCGTAAATAGACCGCCAAATTAAGGGGGTGTGTTTGGTAAATGATACAGGGAGTGGGGCATGTCATGTGTGTGTACAGCAGTGCAGCTCAAGTTGACTGCCTGAACTAGCTATTTGTGTGTTCCAGACTTTGCAGCACAGGTTCACACTAACACGTTTGTTCCAGTGCCATTTGCATCCTCTGCTATTGCTGCCGCCGTTTCTGTAATGACACTTTGGAGTGTGGAGTCAATTGAATGTACTGTTCAGTTTCAATCACGTGCAAATTACTGAGCAGCCATTCATGCAGCATACGGACTTAGCTGTTGGTCACATCTCTAGTATTTTGGTCTCTGTCCCATTGACTCTGGCAAGGTGTGCGCTGTGGTAACGCAGTAAAAATTCTGCATATAGCGTGTTTGCAGATGTTTTCCCATACTGCTACTGAGAAGCGATCATTTTTGTCACTATTGCTCTGGTTTGGATTAAGTTACACATGATTTCAGCTATACATTTGGACCATCAACACCTCTGTTTTCAAGTCAATTTTATTTCTATAGCCCAATATCACAAATTTGTCTCAATTTGTGTGAGTTTTCCTTTTGCTTTTTTTGTAAATCCATTCCATACCGTTGCCATGCCAACTGTCCATCACAGCCTTGAATAGACAGCGTTTTTTGAATGTAAAAAAAAGAAAAAAATGTTGCTTGATCCAGCAGCCCATGTATAAAAGAAACAGATGGCTAAAAGGCGGAGACAGAGCTGATACGGAGGCTTCATGCATCTACAAAGAACAATGTAATTATGCTCAGGCATGCTCAGTATTGATCCATGTTGTCATCACTAAGACGGTAAAATCAGGACAAGCAGCAGACGAAACAAAGCTGTTTGGTTGTTCTGGTATCACAGAGTCTGACTGGATGGACAACGTATGCTTGTTTGTATCTTGTTTCTTTTATGAATACAGACACAAAGAAACATTTCTTTGACAACAATTTGTGGTTTTACAGGAAGGTACCATGTAATCACAGTCAGACGCTGCACAAAAATCAGGGGGGGTTGCAATGTATGCTGTGTCCTTTCAACATAAACGGCACCAAAGCAGAAGATATAAAAGACATTTTAATGTCTCGGTCAATCAGAATTCATGAGACTTTGTCCATATGAATATTGAAAGGAGAACAGCTCACCTGGTCTGCCCTCTGATGCTTTTATTACCAAAAAATAAGCCCTGACATAAGGAAATATTTTTTTGATTTTTTTTGTGTAGTGTGTACATTTGTGGTCTGTGGTCTCTTCATGTAGAGACGAGAAAAGGTATTGTTTACACAGACACCGTTTTCATTACCATCTTGTCACTTTCCAAAGTGACTGTTCAAGGCTTTATTCCTGTGCATCTTACCGGCCTCTGTGTTTGTTTGTTCCTCCCTTTCTCTCCATCTCTTCTTTTTATCTCCCTCCTGCTCTTCACTCCGGCCATCCCTCAGAAGGAGAGGAAAGCAGGAGGTTTATTAAAGCTCTTGTCGGGTGTGGCAGCCAAAAAGAAACCTTGCTCGCCTCCCTCGTCCCCGCCCACCCATGACCCCTCGCTATCTGGCCACGGCGCCGTGGCCACCGACCCTGCCCACCATCCTCACCACCATCACCACCACGCCCGCTCAGGTTCCTGTCCGATGGCGTCGCAGGGGCGAGCCGGCTCCTGTCCGATCGAGAGTGAGATGGCGGGGGCCATTGGACTGGAGCCTCTGCACAGGAAGTCCGGCTCCCTGGACACCAACTTCCCCCTGTCGCCCCCCGCGACGCGCGCTAGCAACGCTCTGATGGTCCTCCGGCCTGAACCCAAACCCCTGTCCAGAGAGAGGTGTGCACACACACACACACACACACCCGCACACGTACATTGTTATAATAATCCTGTTCCTAATATTGTTAATAACCTTAATCAAGGTGACAGTTTTCAGCTGGAAGCCTATAAGCCAGGTATTAGCGAGGTAGGGAACATATTGATGGGTCAGGATCCCAGAGAATCCCAGGGTTGATATTTTCGTTTTTCCAAAAAAGAAAAATCACACTGCTGTCTATATTAGGGAACATATTGATACTCCCACTCTGTACCTGCACTGATTAAATCAGCATGTGATGTCGCCCACAGGGTTATGTGTGTTAAAACTGTCTCTGTGTGTGGCAGGTATCGTGTGGTGGTGCCCTACCCGCCCCAGAGCGAGGCGGAGATCGAGCTGCGGGAAGGCGACGTGGTGTTTGTGCACAAGAAGAGGGAGGACGGCTGGTACAAAGGCACCCTGCAGAGGACGGGACAGACCGGCCTATTTCCCAGCAGCTTCGTCGAGAGCTTCTGAAATGAAGAACAAAACACTGTTCCTCTTTCTGAGTTACAAAACACACACACACACACACACACACAAGCTTACATACATATGAAGAATGGACTGAAATTGGTTTCTAAGAATTATACTTTTGGATTGAAGACGGACACTGCAAAAAGAAAGTTGCTTTGATGATAGTCAGAATGCTTTCTCTAGAAGTGGAATCTGTCAAGAAACATTGATTTAATGAAATTAAAACTTAATAAATCCTGGCACAAAACATCAATAATATATGTCTTCAGAAACCCATATCAGTCCAACTAATTCACACACACACACACACACACACACACACACACACACACACACACACACACAGAGGAAAGCTAGCCCCCACTTTGACCAGCCACACAGGAATCAGGGCAACTGTTGGATCAGACATCGGTTGTCTGGACCCGTGATGTTGACTACTGAAGGCACACAGACTCAAAGAGCACAGAAGGACAAGCCCTGCTTCCCAGTTCTCCTCCTCGGCACCATCCACCAGCAAACCCAGGCACAAAAAGCATTAACTTTGCTTTCCTCTGAGACCTCAGAACTTAAATTTGGGTGCTTTCCTCGTTTGAAAAGTGCAGATTTATCGCCAGGTGATGAGGGAAGTGCGTGTCCAGTCCAGGATCATTGTAAACACATCTCCGTGTCTAGTTTGTGACAACAAGCACATATGTTTCTTACCAACCCAATATATGTTTATAACAGTGCATGTAGCATTATTATGTTTTTCTATATATGTTGAAATAGACGTTTGGTGTTGTCCCAAACTAGTCATGCTGTGATGATCTGTCACAAAACTAAAGGTGCAAAAAGTAAAACACGACTAAGGTTAATCATTCTTCTATTTATACATCTTACATACATTTATACAGCCATTTGTTTTTCACACACACACACACACACACACACACACACACACACAACTGGGTTAAAGTGAATAAAGTGGCTTGCTGAATGTAGGAAGAAACAAAAAAGTTACACCAAAACTCTTTAAACTATTTCAGCTCATTTGTTTTGGGATCTTTTAAGTGGGATTATAGAGACAAAGAATGCACTTGGTAATGTTCTACACAATCTGCCAATATATCTACATATACAGTATTTTACACTCAGTTATTATTTATTTGACAAACGGGATTTCCGTTGCTACTTGTCACATCCTTTTAACCATGAAAGAATATATAGTCAGTAATGCAGAGATCAGAAAGAAATATATATTCTTGCTAACAATAATCCCTCTTCCTCAGCCTTTTCTGAGCTACTGTTGAGAGTTTTTGTCTGACTGCAGCAATATTGTGAAACCAAATGTGTGTGTGGATTCGATGCTCACGGGAGAATGTACCGGGGGGGAGGGCAGAACACCTGAAGTCAGAAGGCAGGGACGCAAGAGTCTCGTCACACAACTGCCAACCTTTGACAACAACTTTTCCTCTGATCTTATTGACACTTAACAAGTATTTTTGTACGGCTTCAGTGAGTGTACAGTCAGTCTGCTTTGTGAATTTCTACGTCCTGAGTGTGTGAAATCCGGGCTTGTATAGTTTACATCCAGCCACAACCATCTACCTTGTTTCCCTGTTTCTGGAGATAGAAGCACAGCGAAACTCAGAGCTTGACTCGCTAACTGTGTGTGTGTGTGTGTGTGTGTGTGTGTGTGTGTGTGTGTGTGTGTGTAAGAGAGTAATACTGGCCATGTATTAGTGAAAGAACAGAGTTAACTAAATGGTTTTCCTGCTGTCTTTTTTTTGTTGTTGTTTTTTTTTAACTAGGCCAGAGTGAAGCACAAACAACTAGCCATGTGCACACCGGCGAAGCTCACTCATTGGCTGAGCACACAGATGTCTAATTGGCTTTAATTGGGTCACAACCAGGTGAGAGTCTGTAATTGGCTAAGCACACTTGAATCTTCTGGGTGGTGAACTGCATTTTGTCATACGGAAAACACTACAAATACAAAATTCTACTTTTTGAAATGTTTTATGCCCATATGATGTGAGTGCAGAATTAAAAACCCAGACATGAAACTTTGCTACAAGCTCTCCACAGACTTACAGAAAACAACACGGAATCTGACTCAAAAATGCAGTTCAATGCCACAGGTTTTCTCTCACAAGTTTAATGGTCTGAAAATGTTGTTACATTATTTTGGCCAATGTAAATCTTTTACGTGTAATACTTCTTAGTGAAACAGAAAAAGAGGGTTAGCAATTTTATATTGCAAAAAAAAAAATGTTAAAGTGCTCATATTACGCTTTTTCCCCTTTCCTTTATTGTGTTATATATCTTTTTTTGTGCATGTTATAGGTTTACAAAGTGAAAAAGCCCAAAGTCCACCCCAAAGGGACTTACCATCTCCAACAGAAAACACTGTTCACAAACTGATCCAAACAGCTCTGTTGTAGTCCAGCCTTTACTTCCGTGACAAACGTGCGTCACTTTGTAACACACGTTATAATGCTCGCCTAGCTGCTAGCGTGGCAATCCCTCATACTCTGCAACTGACTAGCTAGCAGTGCTTACTGAGCATGTGCGACTCCCAACTAAGATGGAACAGAAGTGAGATGTCTCACTCTGTAGCTAAAACAGAGAGCTCAGCACACAGGGTGAAAAGAGGAGCTGCAGTACAACAAATATATAGTATTTTCTGAAAATTAAACCACATAAACCTATTCTGCCACAACCTCTAAATACAATTATGAACCTGAAAATGAGCATAATGTGAGCACTCTAAACTGAATGTTTTTATGTTTTTCTTTTATTTGAAGTGGAGGTGGCCTGTCATTGAGTTTGGCAGTTTGTACCTGTAAAGGTTGTGTTAGAACTCGACCCCGATCCCTTAACCTGTGAAGGAAAGTGAGCAAAACCATGAAACGGAAATACACTTTACAAAGTGATTAGAGCATGGTCTGTGATCCTCTCCTGGCTGCTGGCAGTGCAGCATGGGTAATCCTGTGCGTCTGGAGCAACAGATGAAACCAAAAACCCTCTGCGATTTAGATTAAGATTTGTCTTGGTCACATACTCAAACACACACACACACACACACACACAGTAAAAGACTAGGGCTAGTCTGACAAATATCGGTTTTCTACTTAGAATCACGGATATGAAGCAGTCGCTTTGATTCTTTCCGTTTTTACTGTTTAAATGATCATTTTTGTCTGTTTATCTAATCCTGTTCCACGCGAGTGTACGCAGCTAGGCTTTTTGTGAGGCTTTTTGGTTCAGCCAAGTAAAAATGCCAGTTTTTTTTTGCCATGAAAACTAAATGTCAAATTTCAGCAGAAGAATTTGTTATTGGAAGCTTCAGTCCAAAAGTATCTGCATTGGCCTTCAAAACCTGTCAGTCAAATCCTAGTGCCTACAAATGCACACACACGCACACAGGTTTGTGGCACTATCTTTGTGGGGACCCGTCATTGACATAATGCATTCCCTAGCCCCTTACCCTAACCTTAACTATCACAACTGAATGCCTAACCTAACAGCCTTTTAAACATGTGGGCTCCAGCATTTTGGTCCCACAAAGCTGTCAGGACCCCACAAGTATACTGGACTCCTGGTTTTTGGACCCCACGAATATAGTTAAACAAGCCCACACGCACACACACACACACACAAAGTAGTTACATCAGGCAGACCAATCCGTATTTTGGTCTCTTCCTTACTTTGTTACGAGTACGATGAGCCTGCCAGTTGTTTTTCTCGCAGCTCTGCTTCGTTTGACTCGATGACAAAAAAACCAGCAGATTCCACAACAGCTGTGCACAGACCCCGAGCGAGGTTCCCCTCATCTGTTTCTACGAGGACTCTAATTTCTACTGAGTCAAACTTAAGCACAAGTCCTCATTTATGTCTGGGATCCAATGATCTCGACGGTCTTATTTTGTTTTCACGAGATTGATGCTGTGAGGAGGAGAAGAGTTTACAACAGTCAAAACATCAGGAATAAAAAAAAAAAAAAAAAAAAAAGTGGTCACTTTACAGAGAACACCTGAAACTGCTGGTTTCACAAATGTTTTCTTGTCGTTTGTGTCTGATTTACGTGATGTAAGCTTGTCTTTTGACCTGGTTGTAAATACCACTTGAGAACTCATGGTGACGACTTGGAAAATTGTGAACAAGCCATCAACAGCAGTGGTCATTTAATTTTCCATTGGACATGAACACAGAACAAAACATTGCACATGGGCCTACCATTTTTTTTATTGGACTTGATAACAAATGACTGTCCACTCCCCAGGAAGCCTGAGAACTCACTCTGCCATCTTGAATTAGATGTCGGCCATATTTGTTCCTATGGATACTTGTGTGTTTAAGTGTGTGTGTGTGTGTGTGTGTGTGTGTGTGTGCGTGCGAGGGAACGGGGCCTCTGTATGTAGCTCTTTACATAAAAAAAGGAATATTATGAAAAGGTTTGGTGCGGCGTGGACGCTCACGCCTCATCAGGACTGACTGGGGTTGAAAAACAGCGCTACAGCTAGGGGGAAAAAAAAGAAAGTATATATATTATTCTATATTGTGCAGAATATTTATAGGCCTTTTGTGCCATTGAAGTCATGCTCTGCGCTGGCCATGCAGCGCTCTCTACCATGTGATCATTATACATCGTCTTGTACCGATGACCCGTGGTTGATTTGATTGTTTTTCATGTCAAGTGCATTTTTCGCAATAAATGCCTTTTGTTTTAAAACTTGATTTCCAGTGTCTTCTTTAGAATGCCTGCAGCTTTAGAATACAGAAAACACAGGCAGATAGGAAGCAATATACACGCTTGTGTACTCTAGCATGACAAAAACATGACCTGTAGGCCTACTATCCATTAGGATTTTACAGTTGCCCTTTGGAGGATTCATCCTGAGAATCATATTATATCCTGCTCTAATTAGAATGATCTGCTCTCACAATGTGCTCATTATGCACTTCTAAAGCCTCATGAGCAACACTCCAGGTACAGCCGTCTGACAGAGTGTATTACTCTCCGTATCATTACAGACATGCTAGTAAAGGATATTTCAAAAAATAAAGCCGATACTCTTTCTGTCTTTGCATAATTCCCTCCATCTTCTCCCTTCTTTCTCTCTTGTGTTCTCAAGCCAACAGTGGCATGGACGAGGTGTGTAATTGGTAATTTCGGAGCGTCGCCGGCACTCCCCTTAAATGACAACCTCATCTCTCCGGCAGCCGGGCCTGTCTACAATGATCACCTCCATTTGCATTTAGAGTGACTAGCAAAAGGTGACAAGGGTACGTGTACGTGAGCGAGCGCAGGGCTACGACAGCTATCTTGGGTGTAAGTGCACATAGAGAAACTTGCACGCTAACACATCAACTCAAAGTGCTATATTTAAGGCCAGCCACAAATTTACATTTTTACAGACTTCTGCAGAACAGAGATAGTTTTCACCTCTGGCAGGTTTTCCCACCCAGAGTAACTAAAGGTGACTGCACACATGCGCGCATGCGCACACACACACACACACTTGCCCTGGTCAAATCTCTTTGGGGCGTCCTCTTCCCAACCCTAGGTGCTGCAGGCCCCTGCAGGGAATTGATCAGCATTCCTCTGCTTTACGCCAGACCTGTCTGTCTACCTGTCTGTGTGCCAGCTGTGAGTCACATGAAGGGCAAAAGAGCCAGAGTTAGACACTCCTCTATCCTCTTACCTTCTGAAAAACAGGGGGGATGTAGACGTCTCTACAGTAGACATTTCTTTTATGATGAACCACAGGGGTGGAGAGAATAAGACAGGAGGTCTGTGGGTCTCATGTCAGTCTGAAAATGCCTCAGTTACTTGTTCTCCAAGGGCGTAGGAACCGGGGGGGACGGGGGGGACGTGTCCCCTCCAATATTGGAGACAGTCGCATTTGTCCCACCCAAAAATTTGACCAATGAGGAAAAAATGTAAAAAAAAATTATTTTGAAATCTTTAACTCGCATGCTTTTATTTTGAAAGCGCAACACAGCGTCTTTTCACCGGCCCGCCCCCTCAAGCAGCTCGATTGGTTGGGGTTAGGGTTAGGGGATTGGTCGGAGCATAGGACCTGTACATGTAAGCATGGACGCCTGGCCAATAGTAGTGTGTGAATGCTATTGAAGGGCGGGTCTTGGCGCGGCCATAGTCGGCAACGGCTCAGACTGTTTGGGAAGCGGGAGTCTGGCGACAGGTCGTCGACGTTAAGATGAAAAGACAGCAGCAGCTTAGTTTAAGTGATTTCTTTCTCATGGGGAAAAAAAGAAAGAAAGGAAATGTGAGTTGGTAATAATTTTGTTCAGGAGGATAATTATATTTTCTGTCTAACGTTAGACTTGTTGATGTTAAGCTGATGTTGTGATTCAACATCTAGCTAACTAGCTAGTACACTCTTGCTAGTTACTATTAACGTTACTAGCCAACGTTGGCTGGCGAAAATATATGGCGGACTTTCCAGTAACGTAATGGACAAATGTTCTCCTTTGGTTTTCTGCATTATTGGAAACCAAAAGGTCCAGATTGGAGAGTAGATGACAAACACTAAAATTGAAACCATTCTAAAATTCTTCTGGTCCGACCAAGGGGGTAAGCTTCGCTTCAGAACGCGAACCTCCGATGGCGCCATTTTGTTGCTACGAAACGATCACCTCTTGTTAGCATTACACTGACCGCCATTTTTTTTTTTTACGTCACTTGACTGCGAATAACTTTACATCTAAAGCGTTTAAAGACTCTATTTGTCCATTATTTCTAAAGAAACACGACAATGTATAAAAGGCTCCATTACCTTGTACCTCACGTTATAGCTCCGTAGCAGACGTTTTTGTAAAAATAGGCTAACGATTGTGTCATAACCAAGTGACTTACTGTCGCACAGTAGAGGAATTACCGTATAGTACAGGAGAAGCTCGCAGGCAGTTTCGACTTACATTAGCTGTTTAGTTTTAATTACTAATGTTAACTAGCATGTTAGTTAGCAATAATTAGCCTGTGCCCATGTTATCTCCTTACATATATCTACACTCTCCGTCTCTGTAAGATTGGGAATGATTGAGATTTCTCTTGGCACAGCTACCAGAAGACTTACAACTTTCAGACACGTTGCTCACGTCACATTTACGTTGTCTCTGTCAGTTGGAGGCTGCGCAGTAAAGCTGGCCATCACCGGAAAAGTGCTTCTAATAGTCTTCACTGGTCTCCGTCCAGAGCAACGGGGTCTATTGGTCCATTATATACTGTCTATGGGTCCGACCCCTTAGTCCTTGACCTCTGAGTACGAGCTGGTCATGTGATTGAACATTTTTCATTTATTTTCTATTTATTTTTAAATAGAACCTGAAGCAATGCACTGCACTCCAACTGTCCAACATGACAATGGATTGAAATGTCTTTTTTTTTTATTAAATAAAGTGGAACATGAGCTTTTTTCCTATTAATAAAAGACAATGTAGCCGTCACAAGATGCCATATTGTGAGATGAAAAACAGACAAGCATAGTGTATCATGACAAAAATACAAAGATTTATTTAGAAAGAAGAAAAGCTCCCAAATAACACTGTTTATTCCTTAAATAGTGTGTAGTACAAATGTGTCTTACAAGCTTTACTCCATCAGACATCGGTGGGTTACCCTGGATGTATAACTTAAGTGGATTTCTAATTAAGCTTCACACAGATAAGGCACTAACATATTAAGCACTAGTGTAAACTCTAAAGTGGCAGTGTTTGTGAGTAAATGTTGGTTTTTAGAAATCACACTTTATTGTTGTGGTTTACTCTATTCTGTAAAATGCTCCGAGGTGTGAAACCCTGTCTCATCGGGACTCCAGACAGAAGTGAATAAAGAAATGATTTATATTAAAAAAAATAAAATAAAAAAAAAATCACAAATGCATCTTCCCTCTCTTCCCGTACTTCCTCAACAAACACTGACTCGACATGATGCATTTTTTTCCACGAGTCAGCGCTTTTCAGACAGACTGCATTGCACATTAACGCTTTGTGACAGTAAGAAAAATAAGGGAGCAAGTAAAACACTGTGTGTGTGTGTGTGTGTATATTTATACTGTATATATAAATATATGCTGTTACATGTACCTAGTTCCACAACTAAGCCTCAGCCTCCTCGGAAACTGTAAAACTGGGATTGGACAACAGAAGTCCCTTTGGAACAGCAATAGGAGTCATTGGGGTCGTGCAGATTTTTGTAATGCTGGTGTGCTCATAGTTCAAGAAAAATAAATCTGACATAATAAGGATAAAGAATTATAATGCCCTGTGATCGGGATTTTGACAACTCTTGATGATGAATGCACTACATCAGCTTTCAGAAATGATCACTTAAGCCCTTTTCAGACGTGGATTCTGTTGCATTGCTGGATTTAAATACATATCTGTTAAACATCAAAAAGGTCTCAGTGGAGTAATTATTCTGTTAGGGCTCTATTTAAACATGACAGGACGATTACACAGAGAGCTGCAATGCTCACAATATATTCATCCTCACTGCTGGAGAACAGCTGCGAGTGGAAATAATAATAATAATAAAGTGATTGTTTATCTCTGAGGCTTTATTAGACACGCTCGCCTCTAATGTGGCATTTATTTGGACATTGAGACCAAAACGTAAAGCTCCTCATGAGGTGCGTGTCTGAAAAGGGCTTTGTAATAAATTACAAGCATGTTACAGATGTTTTTCTCATTAGCGAAGCCATAAGACTGCATTACAAAACATTAAAGATGGCAGGCAGATTAGATGTAAGTGAGGAGGTCCATTTTAATATAGTGTTACTTGGTATGTATCCAATTCTTTTATTTACTGTAAAGGGGGAGGTATATGAAAAATAAAAAGGGTATTATATAAAAATGAAAGGATAAATATAAAAGATTACAGAGAGGTATAAAACCTACTAAGAAGGTAAAAAATATGCCATTGAGGAAAGTTTACACAGGATTCATGGATACATAGTCATTAAACTTTGGCACAAACTCACACTCGCACACACTGCTGGTCTGTGTGCGGTTTTCCTGGTTAGTGTTTGAGACTGGCCACAAAGGGCTGGAAGGATGTGGCCAGAAGGTCACTGGTTGTACTGGTCATACTGGAGTGTACTTCAGATCCCCAAACGTCTTCACATGAAGCCAGAACTGGAAGAGAGAACAAGACGGGAGTTGAGAATCCAATTTTACAGCTAATTCAATATAGGAACATATCTCACACCATATTACTGAATTGACTATACTGGCTTTATTACATAATTTGTCTGTAAGTGACTTAAAGGAACACCGTAACCCGCCAACTTATTGGGTCTGATTTCCAGCTTATTCACCAGATCCTGCAGGTAACTGGTTCCACCCGTGTTCCTAAAGTAAACAAACCGAACTATATTCTCATACCCTTCTCATCTCTTCGTGCGTTCCCGTTTGTTTACAGTTAGAAGACGGCTGTGTCTCTGTTACGGTTCCAGCATTATCTTAGCCTAAATCACAGATCCTGCAGGTAACTGGTTCCAACTAGCCTACTGCTCCAAATTGTGACAAAACAGTGACAAAATAACACCAACATGTTCCTAAGTTTTCATGTTGTGATTTGTTTTCTAGATTGAAGTTGTTCTTCCGCGTGTTACAAAAATATTCAATGTAACATTTTAGACACAAATATTGCAAAAGACTTTAATGAACAAATGAACAAACCGAAACTATATTCTCAGGGGATCTGTTTTTGCTAATCGAATGCCATATCACTCCACCCAAGTGCTATATTCTTCCGGCCTGAGAATATAGTTCCCGGTTTGTTTACAGTTAAAAAGATTTGCCCCTGTCTCATGTTTTGCCCACTTACAAAGAATAAAAATTTTTTTAATCATATGTACATTCTAACAGTGAAAGACAGAATCCCAAAAAAATTCCAGAAAATCACATCATACATTTATTAAAATTGAAACATGTTGAGGAAAACAAGTATTTGTCAAACTTATATTCTGGACAAGCAGTTAGGATTACTTTAAACCATTCACCTGCATGTTCTGTGCCTGTATAAAAGCACCTGTGAACACCCAAACAACCAGCATCCAACATCACTACCATGGGCAAGACCAAAGAGCTTTCTGGACATCCTGCACAAGGCTGGGATGACAACTTGGAGAGAAAAGATCAACTGTCGGGTGCAGTTATCAGGAAATGGAAGAAGCACCACACAACCGCCAACCTCCCTCGGTCTGGGCCTCCATACAGATGCGAGATGAGAAGGGTATGTATGGACTTGTCTAACTCTGGGGGTTAACGGTGAATGAAATCTAAATTCCCCCTGCTCAATAAGAAACATGTACAGGCCCGTGTTCACCACCTTAAATAGTGGTGGCCTGTTTTCCACTTCATGCATTCGTTTTCTAGATTGAAGTTGTTCTTCCGTCTTTGTGTTAATGACTCCAAAATATTCACGCTCATATTTCAATATTTTATTAAGATTGAAATATTGCAAAAAGACTGATTTAATGAACAAATGGGAGTAGTTAAAAGAACAATTCTGGCGTAAAATGAACCTAGGGGTTAATAACGTGTGTACCGAGTCGACCGTTCTCTGGGATCTGTTTTCATGCTAATCGAATGTGACCAGTTTTAGCGCTAACCGCTAATTAGCTTATAAAGCTAGTTGTTGGGGCACAGGTAAAGTAAAAAGAAATCGCTATTTCTATACCACTTACAAGGCTCAAAATAGCACTACCCTTCCAATGTAGCATAATGAGGGTCGACTCGGTACACGTGTTATTAACCCCTAGGTTCATTTTGCGCTTGATTTGTCCTTTAACTCAAGGGGGGGGGGGCAGGGAGAGGTGTCAAACTCAATTTACTATCTAGGGGCACAAAATCCTCCACAATATGCATCAGAGTCAGTCAGTGCACTCATGTAGACAAATCTGAAATGCACTCATTAGTCATCAAAATTTGTTGCCCCAAATAAATATTACCAGCAGGTGGCAACGTGTCCTGTATTATATTAAACTCTGAGTACTGAAGCCATCGTCACCAACCAGTCACCAATGCCTAAAAATTGTATGTAATTTGACCCTCGCTGCCTACAGATGTGTAAAGCTATGGATCTGGAATATCTCCATGAAACATTAGCCTCTTACTTCTTGCGGTCCTTGTCCTTCTTGCCGTTGGCGGTGAGGCTCTGGGCCTGCAGGAGCTGGGCGGCAGCTCGTCTCTTGCCGAAGGAACTCTGGTCCTCGTCCAGGAGTCTCTTCTTCTCCTCCAGAGCTGCTTTCTCGTCCGCGTGGAGACGCTTCAGCTGCTCAAAACGACCTTGCAGCTAAAAACACACAGAGAGAGAGAACAGAGCCGAGTTACAGGGACGCCTGCATTGTTGATAGTGTCAAGAAGAACGAGCAAAAATAAGAGAGATCTGCCTATGTAGCAAAATAAAATGAATTATGCGAGAAATTAGTTTCCTCATAATGAGGCTTTTCTCTGTCACACTAAAACCAAATTAGATGTGAAATTGTTACAAGATTGACTTTCCCTGGACCAAACAAATGCTCTTGCTTCGATTTTATCCAGAAAAAGAAGAAACGTTAATTATATTTGGTTTATTCGTGATTCATAGGAGCGAAAAACTAATGTATTTATTCATTCAAAAAAAGTAATAAATATGCAAACAAATTACAACTTCCGAGGGTAAAAATACAGGCAGTACCCAACAGTGTACTAGTGTGTAAAATGTTATAGATGTTGCAGAGGTTTACAAAAGACAGTACTTTGTTTTTCAACTGTCTGACTGTCATGGACTAATTTAAACAAAGTCGCCACCGTTCAACATCTGTGCTGTTAAGGTTAATGAATATGCTGCTAGTGAAGAGCTCCATGTGAATAACTTACATCTCTCTCAGCCTCCTTCAGCTCAGACTCCTTCTCCTTCACCCTCTGCACAAACATCTGCCTCATCTCGTCCTCTCTCTTCTGCAGCTCCACCAGGAACTCCTGGCGCTTGGCCTCATAAGTCTGCTGCAAGCTACGCACACACACATCAAGTTGTCAGTCATGTCAGATATACATTTTGCATCATGTACACACACACACACACACACACACACACACACACACACACACACACACACACACACACACACACACACACACACACACACACACACACACACACACACACACACACACACACACACACACACACACACACACACACACACACACACACACACACACCTGACGGGTTTGCATTCTGGGTCGGTGTCTTTAAATCCCATTTCTTCCAGCTTGCAGCGCCGGTACAGCTCATAGTGGCGCGTGTGTGTCTGCTCTCTCAGGTCCTCCATGTTTACACAGATCAGCATCTCCCTCAGCTTCACAAAGTCACAGTGACTCTCGTTCTCCACTGAAACACATCGATAGATACGAGACATATACAAGGGTTAGCCATCCAGCTGATATTAAAATACTGTACATTTCAATTGTTATAAATGTCCTCCAGATGTTTTTTTTATATCAGGTTAGAAAGCCTTTAGACCATGAGAAGACACACTGAAACCAACTGATATTTCTTTACTGTATGTTTGACTGGCAGCAAAGTGCTAATTTCAAATTACTCATTTCTACTTGGGACAAGTGTGAACATGATTGTGAGGGGGTGACATGTAGGTCTGAAAGACAACTGCGATCCGGCAATTAACAGCAAGATATTTGGCAATACAAGCACAGCTGTGTAGGAAAACACACACAAACAAACAATGATCCATCTTACCTTGTACTACACCCCAGGGATACTGACGAGCCTTCACCATCTTATTGCCAACGGAGACTTCCTCTGTGCTGCCTACTACAGCAAAAGGCAAATGACCCTACGAAAAGAGTTTATTTTGTTATACATTTGAACTAACCGCAACCAAAGATATAACATGGCTGGATCCACAATACTACTACTAATAAAGCTTGAACCTGTTACACAAATTAAGTTTAAAAAAGTACATAGTTTAAGTACATTCTATTACTTATTAAGTCTCAACATCGGTCTACGCCAACTCCTTCAACACACACACACAGTTTAAATTATATTTTTTAAAACCTTGCCGATGCTACAAAAAAAAATGCATGTTCAATTCTGAAAATAAAACTGCAACCCTATGGGAATATACTCTAGGTCTGTCAGACTGTGATAACTGAAGTAAAAAATCCAGACAAACAAACCTCAAAAACAGAGTTTTCAACGTAAAATACACAGCTACTTAACAGTAACTATGTACATTTGTCGTGAAAAGTTCTGGCCCTAAGATAGCACTCTAGTTGAAGGTGTAATGTGTGCGTTTTCTTACATTCATAGTAGTGTTGACCTTAGCGACGGTCTCGTCATCCAGGGGGAACTGATAGATTTGGACGCCATTGCTGACCAGCTCACTCATGATTTTAATCTTGAATTTATGTAGCTCGCTCTTACTGATGGTGTCGGCTTTGGCGATCACAGGGATGATGTTAACCTACAGTCAGATGGGAAACATGTACAAGATAACTTCTTCCTTAGCAATCATTATTAAATATTTCAGAACTAGACCTTCAGCATGCAATCTGTAAGAAGAACATACACCTACTTTTATATGTATAACTTCTTAAAAATACAAATGAGGCATGAGATAAAAAGAAATATGGCAGGAAAATAAATGTTCCCACAGAGGGCACCAAGATAACTGCATTTCAAATTCTACAGGTAGTAGCTTTAAGTGACTCAATCTGCTTTAAAAATGCTTCTAGAGCAGCAAGGGACAAGACGAGGAGACCACTGGGTTTCCTACTCAGCAGTTAAAGTTTATTACAACTTAGGTCTTATCACAGTTAACAGCATCATTTCTGCAGCTTATGATAGGTCATAGTTAGGGCTGGGCAATATATTGATATTATATCGATATCATGATATGAGACTAGGGTCTTAGATTTTGGATATTGTAATATCGTGATATGACATAAGTGTTGTCTTTTACTGGTTTTAAAGGCTGCATTACAGTAAAGTGATGTACTTTTCTGAACTTACCAGACTGAACTAGCTGTTCTATTATTTGCTTTCTCCCCACTTAGACATTACATCCACATTACTGATGATTATTTGTCTAAAATCTAAGTGTGAAGATATTTTGTTAGAGCACCAATTGTCAAACCTAGAATATCGCCGCAATATCGATATCAAGGTATTTGGTCAAGAATATCATGATATCACTAATATCACCAATACCAAAAATATAGATATATCAAGGTCTAACGCACTTTGCCAGTAGTATGGTGTGGTGGTAATTATATTAATCGTTCATTTTTCTGTAGTTTTCTACAAAAAAAAAAGTTTGTTAATACCAACTTAGTAACAGTAACTTCTGCGAACTTTGTGAAGAGCTTCTCCCGAGGCCATAGACAGTTAGTAATAGAGCTAAAACAACAAGCTAATCTCACTGACGAAGCAGGAAACTACATGTAGACACACTGAAAAGGCCTACATTAGTCTGTCTCTGGCAGAGTGCAAGTCAACAAAAACGTGAACTATTCCAACAGTCTTTGTTTTTATTACTTCATCTAAAATACTTTTCAAACTGCTTTTAGATAAGTGTTAGATAAAGCAGGTTTAGTGAGGTTATTTCTGGCCCAGCAGCCCACTCTGTCATCCCACATTCCACTCCTGCCCGTCTGTCCGTCGCCGTGTCGTACAAAAGAGAGGCTTGGAATGAGTTGTTGTCACTAGACAAGCTTCTGGGCCAGACCACACACCCATACGCATAAACAGAATACACACTGATCCCAGCAGAGAAAACAAAACAATGTTAGGAGATCTGTTCCAACAGCTGTCTGAGTGACTGACTAACTGTCTGTCTGTCTGTCTGTGCTGCAGATTCAACAAATGTCTCTGTGTGTATCTGTACAGTGACACAAAAGGACAACTCGAGTGTGTATGCGTGAGGTGATTACAGCATTCCACTGCTTTTTCTCCTCCATTCACACGCAAATCCAGGGTTACTGACACTCCGGAGCAGTGAAATCGCACAAAAAACACAAAGTCACTACACACAGAGAGCATGGGAAAGTTTCTGACCACTTCAAGAGTGAAGGGAGGGGTTTAGTCAGTTGGATAGTGAACCTCTCCCAACAGTCAGACATTGAAATACTGAGAGGGAAAAGTCTAGAAACAACCACAGCACAGTCTCTAATACAGTACTTACTGACTATAATACTTTGCATTTGAATGTTCCCATTGACAAAAAGAAACCTAAAAAAAAGCTTGTTGTATAATGACATATAATGTCTTCTTCACAATATACAAGCCAGGGTTCTATGGCAACCAAAAGAATTGACAGGTCCATTTTAAAATATCGACGTCAACAGAAGTCAGTCCAAGATCATTGTAGCAGCATCTCCCTGGAGTTAAACGTATTTCTGCGTTTAACATCTTTTTTTTTCCACCTAGTGCGATGGGTTATAGCGAGTTAATTCAGCTGCCATTTTGAGCTTTGTCGAATAAAAAGTTATCCTAAAAAGGTTAAAGGTCCCATGACATGGTGCTCTTTGGATGCTTTTATATAGACCTTAGTGGTCCCCTAATACTGTATCTGAAGTCTCTTTCCCGGAATTTAGCCTTGGTGCAGAATTACAGCCACTAGAGCCAGTCCCACAATGACCTTTCCTTAGGATGTGCCATTGTCTGTAGCTATTGAGGAGGAGAGAGAGGGGGAAGGTGGACTGTTCGGGTGAGGCCTTGACCAACTGCCACTTTGCTCATTTGAATCTCTCTCTCTCTCTCTCTCTCTCTCTCTCTCTCTCTCTCTCTCTCTCTCTCTCTCTCTCTCTCTCTCTCTCTCTCTCTCTCTCTCTCTCTCTCTCTCTCTCTCTCTCTCTCTCTCTCTCTCTCTCTCTCTCTCTCTCTCTCTCTCTCTCTCTCTCTCTCTCTCAATTCTCTGGGTGGCCAAAGCAGAGAAAGGGGAGGTAACCTTGCTCCTTATGACCTCATAAGGAGCAAGATTCCAGATTGGCCCATCTGAGCTTTCATTTTCTCAAAGGCAGAGCAGGATACCCAGGGCTCGGTTTACACCTATCACCATTTCTAGCCACTGGGGGACCATAGGCAGGCTGGGGGAACTCATATTAATGTTAAAAAAACTCATAAAGTGAAATTTTCATCCCATGGGACATTTAACAGTCTGAACCACACTGAAGACAACCATCTTCAGGATACCTTTATGGTAACCGTCACAATCTACCGGTACTACAATTACTATGTGAAACAACCTGTACAATTTCAGTAAAATTAACAACTTTTTAAAATAAAATTGCCTGATATTCCCCTAGAAATTCCAAACATTGTCTGGTATATGGAGTACCTTCAATAATTCACACTACCTTGCTGTCTAGCTTTTTCATCGTGACCAGGTCCAGGGATTTAAGTGAATGACCTGAGGGAGAGATGAAGTAAAGGCAAGCGTGGACTCGCGAGTCATGGTAGTTGTGAAGAGAGCGTTTGATTTTTAGCTCCTCCTGTAGATAACTCTCAAACTGCCTGTCGATATAGTCCACCACTGGCTGATAGCTACAAGAAAGACACAAGAAAGGGGCGATTAGACATTTGAGTTTCATGAGTGGTTAACACAGATTAGTTCACAATGACAGTACATTTAAAATAGAAACTTGTTTTTAATTACATTCACTACCTCATCATAGGGCTGGGCGATAGGGAGAAAATCTGATATCACGATATTCTTGACCAAATACCTCAATATCAATATTGCAGCGATATTCTAGGGTTGACAATTGGTGCTTTCACAAAATATTAGATTTTAGATAAATAATCATCAGTAATGTGGACATAATGTCTAAGTGGGGAAAAGGAAAATAATAGAACAGCTAGGACAGTCTGGTAAGTTGAGAAAAGTACATCACTTTACTGTAATGCAGCCTTTAAAACCAGTAAAAGACAACACTTATGTCATATCACGATATTACAATATCCAAAATCTAAGACGATATCTAGTCTCATGTCACGATATCGATATAATATCGATATATTGCCCAGCCCTACCTCATCATCACTCAAACCCACTTGAAAACTTTGAGCCTGTAACTCTTCTTCACTGCCAATAACACACTCGCACACACACTCCTCCTCCCACCTCTCTTGTTTGTTCATTTGGTCTCCGAAGCCTACGGTGTTGACCACGGTAAGGCGTAGTCGGACGTTGCTCTCCTGTAGGTCATAGGTTTGAGCATGCAGCTTCACTTGAGGCTCAAAGTGGGATGACTCTAAATTCTCAAAGTTCGTATTGAACAGAGTGTCCATCAGGGTAGACTTTCCGATACCAGTCTCACCTAGAGCCAGAAAAAGATGTGACACAATTATAATAGTACAACAAAATAGAATCAACCACAAACAATTATATGTTCTTGGAATCAATAATATATATTTTTTTTTTTCAGTATTTTGTCATATGAACAAGAATATCAATATCGCGGGAAATACCGTGAAATATCATGACATTACTTTAGGGCCATGTTGTCCACCCCTAATCAAAAGGCACTGTAGCTAAGGAGTATGAGGAAAGGAGCTAGAATATCAGCCAGACCTAAGCAATGGCCATGGGCGTCAGTTTGGTTTGGATGTGCTGGGGACAGAGACGCATTTGGAAGTGCATTTCCAGAAGTGCTGGGTACAATGATATTCAGTTTTTTTGTTTGTCTTTTGCGCAGGTCATGTTTTGAAAGACGCTGTCTAATGTATCAGATAACTTGTAAATTAATAAAAATGTATTCAAAAATAACCACTGATAACTGTCAAAAAATCTAACCGAAAGTCCTATTATTATGGATGTTATCTGACATTAAGCGTTTCTGCTTCACATTTTCAGCAGGGCAGCGGAGCGGCTGTGGGTTGACTCCCCACGGTTCTCATATGTCCTGTAAGGTCCGCAGCAGAGCGGCTGTGTCTGTCCTGTCCTGTGGGGATCGAGCTTTTTGTGGATTTGTTGGTTATCTGTCGCTCACGAATTATAGGCCTATGTGTTATGAACTTTATTTTTTTTAACTAAATTGAGCTCGAGGTTTTAAAAAAAAAGTGGTGGGCACAAATTACTCATGACGAAATGTGGTGGGGACGCGTACCCACCGTCCCCACCAAAATCTACGCCTATGGCAATGGCAGTGAATTGAGGTGATCAAGTAAAATAATGTGTATGTTTGCATGAGTGAGTAAAGAATGTATTCAAGTAGTAGCATCCCGTGTGTGTCAGTGTTTCGGTAAGGGTGCGTAAGTGTGTAGTGTTTATGTATGTGTATGTGCGTGTATGACAACGTACCAATGCAGAGAATATTAAAACAGAAGCCCTGGCAGATGGACTTGTTGACAAGCTGATCTGGGAGGCTGTCAAAGCCCACATGGCCTGCCAGGGACAGGGGCCGGACTCCTTGACCCTGAGGAAGAAATTGCACAGACAGATCATTCTCAAGATGCTTGAGCCATTTTCTCCTCAAGTGAGAAAAATTATGGCCCGGAAAAGTGTGATTATTACGGCAGGATAGATAAAATATCAACTATTAGGCATTTTTCACTCGCAAGCCAAGACCCTCCAGCTTCACACATTTAAATGTTGTTGTAAGGATGCACAATAATGAAGATTTTGGCATGATTTGTTAACCAATCGATACCGTATCATAGGCGATAGCAGAACTAGTATTTGTAAAATAAAAGTTGTAAAAGTTTTGCGGAGCTGATGGAATGCGATTGGAGAGGTCTGCGCCTTTTAGAATTCACCTGGCAGGGCTCCACACTAACTTTTTGCCTTGGTTGCACTGGTGCGCCTAACTTTTTTTATTTAGGTGCACCAGCACAAAATTTAGGTGCACCCAAATTTTTCCTTGCATCGCCGTAACGCTGAATGGCAATACACGATATATAGCTCTGTATTTTTTTTTTTACAAAGTGGGCTAAATGTTCAGTTTTAAGTCAAAGCTACTTTTCACAAGCTCTTTTATTAAAACAGTTATTAAAATAAAAATCAAAGACAGGGTTTCCTTTACCAGTTTGAAAATATACAGCTGCAACACATGTAAATGAAAGTTATCTAAAATAAATAGCCTAGGATATATATAAAAAATATATATCTGAGAAAGCTCCTTCATAAGCTTTCAACAACAATAACAGACTGATTAAAAGAGAAAGAGGACGCCCGGATAGCTCAGTTGGTAAATATAGAAGTTTGACTCCGACCTGCGGCCCTTTCCTACATGTCACCCCCCTCCCTCTCCCCTTTCATGTCTTCAGCTTTCCTATCAAAATAAAGGCCGAAATCTTTAGAAAAGAAAAAAAAAAAAAGAACGACCGAAAGACCGAGGGAGTGCGATGGACTGACGCATATGCTAGGCTACTCAGAGAGTGACGGCTGACTCATTAGCAGCGTTACACCCGTCTTGTGTAGGCTATGAAATGTATGTATCGTCACTGTGCTGCATTTTTATGAACTATGATCCAGCAGGCTCCGTCTTACACGCTATTACTCAACCAATTGAAGTTAGTTGCATTTAATAACTTCTAATGTGTGTTTCGCCGTGGCGGCCGCAGTAACACAGTATTACCAGCGGAAACACTGGTACTAATACAGGTTTCCCTCTCATACTTAACAATATACAGCTGTGTTAATAACAATTAAAACTGTAGACAAATGTCGGGAGTTTGGACGGGCGGCGCTGTGTCTCTCCATGTTGCCGTGTGTGAGTGAATGGGGGCCGGGCTGCGCGGAGGAGAGATCCAAACACAGGCACGGCTTTCCAGAAGGAATTGGTCATTTACCGCAACATTAAACCATATCGATAGAAACGACATCACTTCGTTAGTGGAGAGGCAGCGGATGCGAAGACGTTAGGTGCACCGGTGCGACCTAGGAAAAATCTTAGTCGCACCCTTATAAATTTTGGTCGCACTCTCGAGCCCTGCCTGGTTATGATCAGGTACAATTTGATGACGTAGGGAAATTCCTCATGATTAACCTGAATCGTTTGATCAATTTAAACTATGTTGTCTATGTGAGAACACCAACACGTTCACACAGGTGTCGACAACGTGTTTATTTTAGAGGTCTTGGTTAGAATAACTACGTGAACGCCAACTTTCATTCAAAAATGTAGCGATTTAGTGGCGCTCATCGAGCTAACGTTACAAAGCTTACCAGTAACACTTTTGTAATTTTGTGCTAGTAGCTGTAGCACATTCATGCTTGGATTTGAACACATACGGAACAATACTGATATAAATGCCTCAAAAACAATACACAAGGTAATGGACTTGCCCTTTAACCGTGAGGCAAACACTCTATTTTTGTAAACTTTTGACTGCGCAGTGTTAGCCAGGATAGCTCACCCCGCCGAGTATTTTGGTGAAGATGAAACACGGAATCCCTGTTGAAAAGTTGAATATTAAAGTCGAAAAGTTACACTTTGGGTTCTGGATGTATGTCGACGTGAGGGGCAGATGTTGTTTTTGTTTTCTACACTGTGTGTAAGTTACTTTGAACAGCCATGTTTTCAATAACTTTAACAGAAAGTAGGTAACGTTATCGGGCTAGCGGTGGCTAACTTAATGATAGCCCCGGACACTCCCTGCTCAACTGCCAGGAACACTGTAACTTGTCAACCACATATAAAAAAAATACTAACCGGCTGCCGAGCAACATCCGTAGAAGCCATGAGCTTAGCCAGAAGTTAATAAATTCTGAAATAATTGGACAAAACTAACTAAAGACCGACTTCTTTTTTCTTTTTTTTTTTAAGAACTCTGATCAGGACCGCCTCACTGCGTTTACTGTCGACAACTAGGCAGACTAGACTACTCAATACAAGATAAGAATGAGGTTAGACCTATAGTTTGTAAATTTGCTTTAAAACTATATTCTACAAATAAAGGCAAACTGTCACGAAAATTCAAACATTAAACTCTGTTGAGGAGTAAAATACACGACAATTATCAGAAAATGTGGCCAAACAATGATGATTTACTGCAGCAATACACCCATCCACCCCTTCTATGTATAATGGTACAGCGCAACTTTTTGAAGTCGCTCTCATGGCATGTTGCAGACTGTCAGAAAAATCGTAAAGCCAAATGCAGCCTAACATCTACATCCAACAGCTGGATTTTTTAGATGGATATGAGATTTGATGTCAGATAATTCAAAAGGAACTATGATCATTTTAACATTTTTTTTAAAGTAAATTGGTAGGCCTGATGAGTAACATTTGAAGAACATGCTGTCTTTTAGAGTAGAATTTGCTGATTGCTATAATAACTTCGCATTCTGTGTTAGCTAAACATTCTGTAACCTACATTTTCACTTTGTTTAGCCTACATTTTGGTTGCCATGGACTTTGGCGAATTGGTCTCGTATGTGTTCACGTGTGTTAAAGTCTATGGTGTTGATGTGGACTATCAACAGTCATAGCTAGCTAGTCATCCAATACAGGTTCGAATTATACTACCACTTCTTTCTCACACCATCACTGCTCAGTCGACCCTTAAAATAAAACCACATTCTTAAATAATCTGACTGCTTTTACTCACAGACTGTATAAAATAGCTTGTACTACATGGTAGATTGTACTAGCAGTTACGTTTACAAGGAGCACGGGAACGCACCACGATTTTTTGCAGCGGTAGCTAAACGATTGCATGGTGTTTCTGCTTCAGTTGCGTGCGACCCACAGACTGGTGCGACCCCTATCTGCCATAGCTCGACACTCCCCATGGAGGAGAGGAGAAGAAGAAGATGCTGTCACACCTCGTCACCGACCTAAGTATTTTGACAGTTGCGTGAACATGCAGTCATTTTGAAACGTCCCTGTGTAACTTATCCACAGCTATCGTTGCGCTCTGTTTGGGTCCTTCAGGATGGCGATGGCGTCCCAGTGCACGGAGCAAGCCGTGCAGGAGTTCCTGATGGAGAGAGGAGGGAGGGTCCAACAGATGGAGCTGATCGATCATTTCCTATCAGTTTCGGGGCAAAATGACCAGTCAAAGGAAGGGGTGGATCGCGAGGCGCTAAAATGCATCGTGGACAACGTGGGTTTTGTAAAGGTGGAAAACGGCGTGAAATTTGTTTGTTTAAACGCTGAAGGCAGCGCGGAGTCGGTGATGCGTACGGACACAGGCGGCCACGATCACGTGGAGTGCAACGGTAATATCCAGGAGACACTGGACAACAACTATGTAAACGGCAACCCTGACAACGGAGACCAAACAGGTGAGGGTTATACGCACTTTGTGCTGATGCCAGTGATTTATTTGTAATGTTCAACGCAAAATCCTGTTTCTCTATATAACCTGTATGCAGCCAATATTTGGCTAAAACAATAACGTTGTACTTGTTTATTTATTTACGTGACTTGTATTGTCCCAAAGCATTGGCTCTCCATTGTGTTTGAAGGCCAATACATAGGTTATGTAGCTTAGACTGAAGTTGTCATAATCCAATGATCAGGATCTTTAATTTTGACCGCTATCTTGCCAAAAAATCACAACAAGTCTACAATAATAATAATAATAATAATAATAATAAAAATAATAATAATAATAAATAAGGGTAATGACTAGACTAGCCTTAGGCATACCTGTGGGGATTACAATGGAAAGGTTGTTTTAGAGTCTATTCAGGTTAAGATTGTACCACTCCATACAATGTCAGAGCTGGATGACAATAACAACAAAACATGTCCAATGGTTCCACAGGACCATCCAGCTTTTTGGCCGCCAGCATGGACAATGACACACCATCGAATGGCAATGAGCAACCTGCAGCCTCCTTCCAGAATAATAAGACCAGTACAGTGACTCCTACCTCTGGTGGAGGAGGGGAGGTGAAGCTGAGGGAGAGGAGAAGGCGGGAGTCGGCCCCAGTCATTGGGATGGCAGATTTGGACAAGGCTCACCCTGCAGGGTCCCACAACCAGCAGGTGAGAGGGGCCCGCAGGGTGTCCAAAGGGTCCCAGCGGGCCTTGCTGACCAGCTGTCTATCTGAAGACAGCGCATTTGAAGGACTGGAACATCTTGGAGATATCAACACACCCAAGGGAAGTCGCAGGAACTTCATAGAGCTGATGATGAGTAGTTCTCCTCAGGTAGGATACTATGTTTCTCTGGCATGAAAAGGCTTCCACGTAGATTATTATTATAGGTCATACTTTTATATCTATGACAGCTTTACAAAGTTCTCTACAGGGCATAACCGTTAAAACAAGTAACAATTTAAGCGTGTGAGAAAGTGTTTTTTACAAAAATGGGTTTCAACCTGTAAAAAACACTGATTCAGATATAATAGAAAAATTCTGCTGCACTGCTTCTGATTGTTTCAAAGTTTGGACCATGTTACATGTTTGGCCACACGTAAAGCAGTACTGTAGCATCAGGTGTTTCACCTTTGGGTGTGCTCCAAAACCTGTATGGCACACAGTTGTCCATAGATGAAATTAAGCAGGCTCCCCCGCCTTTGCTGCTGTGTAACTTGCATCATGACTAAGAGCTAAGCCTTTTACAGCTGGCAGAAAACACCATTTGGGGTGTAACCAGAAATGCAATATTCATGAAGTGTGACTACACAGCAGCAGTTTTTTGTGTTGTATGTAACTAAGAGACACAGTGATGTAATCTAGCTTGCCTTAACTCTCTCAGGTTGACCTATGACCTCCTTTTAGTAATCATTATAAGGCATTAACCAACAAAATTGACTGAATATTTACTGTCAAAGATGTCAGTTAACATCAGTTTGATACTTTACTGTGATGAACAGTGGTGCTCAGTCAGTACCCTGGTATCTGGTCTACTTTTGTTTAGCTGGTCTTCCACAAATAACAATAATGTTTGCATGTGGTTCTTTAAATGTGGAACATTTTAAGCTTTGTGAAACTGTTTTTTACATTGCCGTTGAGGTCCTTTTGAAGAACCATTTTAGCAGGGTATTGGCATCTTTATATCACCATAAAGCATTCTGCAGTGGTACAAAGCTAAACAAATACTGTATTTTAAAGGTAATAGAAAACAAAAAAGTGTATGCACCTCTTTCATTCCTATGTTCTTCCCTTTGCAGGTTCGGAGGTCTCTGATCAACCGTGGTTCACGCCTCTGGGACTCAGTGAGGAGCGATGGAGATTCGGCATCGCTCCTCTCGTCAGCCACTGATGAGGACTGTGCCTCAGTGACCCTGGACCCGCTGGAACATGAGTGGATGCTGTGCGCCTCAGATGGCCTGTGGGAAAGCCTGCAGCCCTTGCTCGCTGTCGAACCTAGCCTGGTAGCCAAGAGAGACTTTGTGACTGGTTTTACCTGCCTCCACTGGGCGGCTAAGCAAGGCAAAGCTGAGCTGCTCTCCCAGCTGCTGGCCTTCGCCAAGGAGAACACTATACCTGTGAATGTAAATGTGAGATCAAGTGCTGGATACACACCGCTACACCTGGCAGCTATGCATGGACACACACAGGTGGGTTGTGTAGCTGGTGGTGGTGGTGGTAGTGGGGTGTAATGTATTAACTTGTGCTCAGTAAAGCAGCAGATGATTGTATGTGCTCTGCCTGCCCCAGCTAGAGTCATTAAAGTTCCTCTTCAAAACAGAGTGAATGATCTAGAAAAAATATTAACTTCATTTGTATCCACTGTTTTACACAGAATGAGTTGATAAGATGTGTGTTTTCATTTATTCGTTAGTTAAGCGTGGGATGACAAACAATAAAAAGGTAGTCTAAAAATAGGTTAAAGTAATATGTAATCTTTTAAAATTCATATACACAACATAATAAATAAATAATAATAATAATAATAATAATTTATAATAATAAAATAAATCAAGACAGACAAGATGGCAGCAGAGCGGACAACTAGTATCATAATGTTGACATGCTTGATAATTGATGAGACACACTTTCATATGATGTAATTTACAGATGTACAGTATTGCTATCAGAAATCTTACCAATAAGGCACCAGGACATATATGACAAGTAACACGATTTCAGTATCTTGATATTTCCCCTCCACTGTGTGTATTAAATGTGCTGTGATTGACAGGTGGTCCGTGTGCTGCTGTCTGACTGGGAGGCAGACCCTGAGGCTCGAGACTACAGCGGGAGGCGAGCCATCCAGTACCTGTCGCCACCGCTGGCTGCTGACCTGCAGGAGGAGGGAGTGGTCACCTCACCCGGTCCTGAGACAGACAACGAAAACATAAACAGCGGCAGTAGCGGAGGGCGCGGCTGGCGATTTCCCAGAGTCCTCCAGGGCAATCTGAACCCACTGCGACTCCTGAACCCACCCGCCGAGGCAGCAGAGGACGGGGTCGTGACCGGGAGGACCAAGGGGGGCTTGCAGAGGAAGTCGTCTCTGAGCCGGCTGAACGCCCGGCTGCACCGAGGACGCCACCGAGCCCAGATCATCCACAGCGCCTCCTTTAGGGACGCTGGCGAGGTGGGAAGAGGAGAGGAGCTCCCCATGAGCCCTCTCCGAACCCGACCACTGTCCAACCTCTTTGGATAAAGTAACCCAACTCTGAGGTATAAACCATGTGTTGATTTACAAAATGCAGTTTACTCGCCTTTTATAAGCTGACAGGTCAGACATTTTTATGACCAAAATTAACAGCACACAGTCTAATATATAGTGTCACACTGATTTTGAGGTTTTATTATTATAGGATTTGATAACCACCAATTTTCTCTAAAAGTTTCTCTAAAAATCAAATTTATTTTTGTTCCAATTGCAGTTATTAGGCTTATCACTGAGGGCGGGTCACAGTTCATGTAGCATATTATTTGCTACAACACTTCATTGAGTTAAAACTGAACTACTGCTCTGTGAATTGATTTTGAACTTTTTTGTTTTAGTGGGTTTTTCTATAATGTTCTTAGGCTCTGTTTTTAGAGCAGGTAGGAAACATTACACAGGTTTTTTATTTTTTATTAGATTCTCCACACTAGAACAATGGTCACACAAATGCAAAAACAACAGGCTGGATTTTTGTCTGGTTTTCACTTTAGATTTGACTCACAGTGGTGAGGGATTTGAGAACAGCACTTAGGTTTGATTCCACACAGTTCTCCAAAATCTTGTTTTTGTTTTGCAGAGTAAAGTAATATATTCATAGAACTAATTTTATATATTTCAACCTCCTTTGACTGGGTGGTGCTGTTTTTTAAAAATACATTTCTGTAATGTGAATTATTATTTTTAAGTACCAGATTTTAGTATTCAAAGATTCTTGTATGTAGAACCACGTACAGTTATGTCATGTTTGCACTTGTCACTTTGAAGATAGTTTGATTATGGGAGGAAACTGCTCTAACTAAAACCATGACAGCTGTTATTGGTCCCATGTCATACATAGACAGTAAGTTCATATTGTATACACAACATAAGAAGGTGATCAAATTGTTACACATTTTCACAGTCTTTATAATGGCGCTTTTCCATTACATGGTACCTGCTTGACTCGCCTCGTCTCTACTCTCCTTGACTCGACGCACTGTGCGTCCGTTTTCCATTGCAGATTTTAGTACCGCCTCAGCGTGGCTGGTCATCACTGCTGTGACCTAACGCGACACACACACAGAACGTCGAAGGTGTGTTGTTGTTGCCACAGCCAGAAGACACATTTTGTTTCAAATGAAGCTGGAGGCAGCAAAAACAAACACACAGCTGGCTAAACTATTTAAAAATGGCGGATTTGTTCAGGACACCACCCTCTGTCGCTTTCACGTCACCTTTTGGTATCGCCTCAGCTCGCTTGGAACCTCGACTGAGGTGGTACTAAAAAAAAGTACCTGTTGGCAGGTACCAGGTACTTTTTTCATAATGGAAAACCAAAAAAGGCGAGCAGGTACCATGTAATGGAAAAGCGCCATTAATTTGTCCCTATACCTTCCCTTTCAGTTGATCAATAGTCAAAACAACAAAGGCTGCCATGGCTTTAGTTAGATCCTTTACTTATCAGTGACACAGTAGGACTGTTCCACAGGGTGAAAGCACAGGAAGAACTACTGACTATAATGTACCTCAAATCCTCTGAGTCTGGTCACTTGTTGTTACATTGCTTCTTTGTGAGGGAGTTTAAGCAGTATGGGCCTCTTTCTATTTAATACATTGCCTGTATTGCTCTAACCTTGCATGTACTCAATCATTTGTTCATTAATCATGTCTGCGTCATCTGTGGATAAAGAGTATAAACCTGAAATGCTGTATATTTAGCTGAGGAGCTCATTGACTTTTTGACTGTTTTCCCAAATATGTGAACCTTGCTTATATCTGATTATTTAATAAACCACACATCCTAGATTTCATGAATGTTCCCTTAGTACTTTGTAGCATTTGTACTCAGATCATAGGGCTTCATATAATTGAATGGTTAACTCTTTTGATGTAGAAATGTATTGTACAAACCTACTTTGATGTCATTTTTTCACATGCATGAACAGGGGGAATTCTGTGCACTGTTAATTTTGTCTGTAAGTCATTGTCTCTGTCTTATTTGTGAAATACTGTGAAGTTATTATGTTGTGTGAATACACTGTTACTGAGCCACTGACATTGTGTCTCTTCCTTGAATATGAAATAAAGCAAAAATGGTTTGCATAAAACTAAAGCCAGTGCTCTGTATGCTACGGTTGTTCCAAGCAAACAGAATATTTAGTAACATAGAATCAGTAACAGAGAAATGATGGTCAGAGGTGTCACTATGCATACAATCATTAAATGCAACTACAATGAACTGAATCTCCAGATAAAGTAGGCTATTTTGTTTGTCAGTCCTGCTGACACCAAGTGATTGTCCCCGTCTGGTGGTGCTGAATAATTGATGATCTGATGACCCCCTGTGCCACCACTTACAGTATATCCACAGCTTCCTGTCCACAAGCTGCCCATGTAACACTGTCCCAATATATTCACAGCCAGTCCTCATTTTGCACCTGTTCTGTGTGTGTGTGTGTGTGTGTGTGTGTGTGTGTGTGTGTGTGTGTGTGTGTGTGTGTGTGTGTACTTCAATTGTTACAAGACCAAACGTCCTAGCAAGAATAATGAAATATTTAGTTATCTAATCGGACCTTTAAGTCTACACTGGTCTAGTTTGGGTCAAATTTCTGAATAAATGCAAATTCACAACCTGCAGTTATAGGGTTTTCCAATCAGTATAACAAATGAGAAGTGACATAGGACAAGTAGCTTTTATTTTTTCATGTAGTTGAGCATGTTATCCACAGCATGTCACGAGGATAAGGTGAAAAAATAAAAAAGTTGATTAAGTTAAATTATATTTATTAGCCACCTAAGACGGATATGTATTTGCAGTGAATACTCAGTGCCTGGGACTGGACAGATAACCACTGTTCTGACAATGGTCTTCTGGAACTGATGTTTCTTCTAGCTCCCGCCTGGCTCTGTCCTCTACTTCATGTTTACCAGAACAAATCAGCAATATAAAAGCAGGATTAACATGTTACGGTCATTACATAAGACCGTATAATGTAAATGTTCTTGAGTCAGAATCTGCTCTTTTGATGTTTCTCTGATCTCTGTTTTTGCCCTGATCAACTAGTCAAACAACATTTAGGTCAATGAAGGGATGAGCCTTTTCCTGGGTCGGAAGATTTCAGATTCTAGTTGCCTTAAGGCAGGCGATCCTTTTGATGACTGCTGATCGGGACAGAGCAGAGAGGCTGTTCTGACTGCAGCTACTGACCTACATACAAAGTGAAGGGAGTAATGCCTATTATGTAAATTCCTCTGCCATCTTTTCAGGGAAACTGTGCCAACTTTTTTGCCTGGGGCCTCTGCTGTTGGACTAATCCATGTCCAATCTATCCCCATCTCTCACTCTCTCCCCAAAATAGTTACCACAGTGATGATGACATTCATACAAAGCCTAACTTGTGACTAACAGTGCCAAATAGCCATCAATGTAGTAACAAATGTACATTGTCAGCTGGATGTTCTATTGTCTCGTGACAGTTCCTATAAAAAGTATTCATCCCTCTTGGAGGTTTTCATGTTTTATTGTTTTACTGTACAACACTTAAGTAAATGTATTGTGGCTTTTTAGGCCAATCATCAGAAAATCTCTTTGATCTCAAAGTGAAAACAGATTTCTAGTGAAATTATTAAATTATTATTATAAAAATAAAATATGAAATAGTCTTTGGTTTGAACTACAGGTGTATTTCAAGTCAATAAGTCTTTTATGACTGTGCACCAGAAAGTCGCGATAATATCAATATAGCTAAGCCATTCTCTTTTGCCATTTTCTTATTTTCTGCACACATGTTCCACATAGTGTCGCTGTTCTGAAATAACGCCCCCACGTTGTTTATTTTTAAGGTCAAAGTTTACTCCATGCGGAAATGGCATGTAGTTGGTTTTTTTGTGATTTCCCCGGTCTTATAACACATCCATGGATTTCCCTTGCAGTGTTTGGCTGCAGTTACAATACGTTTGTTAACTTTTTTTACCAGGAGGCTAACGGATGTTAGGTAGGTGGCGGTGAAATCTACTGGGATAGCTAACTTCTGTTATACGCTATAGCTATATAAAAGCACACGGACGTGTCTTTAAAAGGTAAGATAGAGATATAACGATAGCTAGCAATACAAAACATTTCAAGCTAACTAGCCTGCTACTAACGTCAACTAGCTAGAAATAACACTAACATTAGCTAGCTGTTTAATTAACCTATACAGTTTGCACGTAGCTAATAGCTAAGGTTTTGTCCAACACGTTATGAAGTGTAAACATTAACGTTAGCTAGCTAGTCATTTGATAATTAGCTAGCAAATCTCGAGGATGTCTCACTTCTGGATCTATCATAACGCCGTTAACGTTACAATTATCTAGCTAACAGCTTTTTAACGTTAGCATAGTTTGGAAGCGTTTAGTCACCGTTCTAACTGTAATTAAGTAACGTTAACATTCATAGACACCGTAACGTAGTAACGTTACCGCTAGTTACGTTGAGCTAGGCAGTGAAACTTGAATATTTGATGAGACAAAGCGCTAAAAATAAGTAAACCTGGCTATGGTTTTCTACCGTGTAGTTATATCTAACGTTATACGTCTGTATAAATACAAATAACCGGTGAACCAAACGCTTAGTTAAAGCACGGCTTGATATTGAAGTGTTCCCAATATAAAAGAGGACATATAGCTAGCTATCTTTTAAAAAAAAAAAAAAAAAATGTTTTCAATTAATTTTGTGTGAGACTTGTTTTCCGATCAACAATGAAATAACAACTATTGAAATACATTGGATTCTATTTCTATGTCAACAACCTTGAATTTTCAGAATGTTGAATGGAGTTTGGCATTGAGATCTCCCCCATGGATCTTTCCATTATTGCAACTTTTGTTTATTATATTGGAAAGTGAAAGCACTAAATAGTTCACTAATTCAGGGTAATTATTTTCAAGAACAGCTAACATGTGCTAACAGTCTTCACTGTTTCTCCAACCTTCCAGTAGCTTATCCAAATGGCTGCTACAATGACCACCATTGTCCATGATACTACAGAGGCAGTGTGCCTCTCCTCTGAGTACAACCTGTACCTCAAGCCCATTGCCAAAATAACCATCAGCGTGGCTCTGCCACAGCTCAAGCTTCCAGGCAAGAGCATCTCTAACTGGGAGGTAATGGAGAGGGTAAAGGCCATGGTAGCTCCAGAACAGTTTTCAGCCCTGCGAATCTCCAA